>NC_079229.1:39223443-39265943 GCF_029633865.1 Lampris incognitus | reverse complement strand
CCCCATAGTACTACCATACCCGTCATACCACAGTACTACCATACCCGTCATACCCCATAGTACTACCATACCCGTCATACCCCACAGTACTACCATACCCGTCATACCCCACAGTACTACCATACCCGTCATACCCCACAGTACTACCATACCCGTCATACCCCACAGTACTACCATACCCGTCATACCTCAGTACTACCATACCCGTCATACCCCACAGTACTACCATACCCATGATACCCCATAGTACTACCATACCCATGATACCCCATAGTACTACCATACCCATGATACCCCATAGTACTACCATACCCGTCATACCCCATAGTACTACCATACCCGTCATACCCCACAGTACTACCATACCCGTCATACCCCACAGTACTACCATACCCGTCATACCCCATAGTACTACCATACCCGTCATACCCCACAGTACTACCATACCCGTCATACCCCACAGTACTACCATACCCGTCTTACCACAGTACTACCATACCCGTCATACCCCACAGTACTACCATACCCGTCATACCCCATAGTACTACCATACCCGTCATACCCCATAGTACTGCCATACCCGTCATACCTCAGTACTACCATACCCGTCATACCCCACAGTACTACCATACCCGTCATACCCCACAGTACTACCATACCCGTCATACCCCACAGTACTACCATACCCGTCATACCTCAGTACTACCATACCCGTCATACCCCACAGTACTACCATACCCGTCATACCACAGTACTACCATACCCGTCATACCACAGTACTACCATACCCGTCATACCCCATAGTACTACCATACCCGTCATACCCCACAGTACTACCATACCCGTGATACCACAGTACTACCATACCCATGATACCACAGTACTACCATACCCGTCATACCACAGTACTACCATACCCGTCATACCCCATAGTACTACCATACCCGTCATACCCCACAGTACTACCATACCCGTCATACCCCATAGTACTACCATACCCGTCATACCCCATAGTACTACCATACCCGTCATACCCCACAGTACTACCATACCCGTCATACCCCATAGTACTACCATACCCGTCATACCCCACAGTACTACCATACCCGTCATACCCCATAGTACTACCATACCCGTCATACCCCACAGTACTACCATATCCGTCATACCCCATAGTACTACCATACCCGTCATACCCCACAGTACTACCATACCCGTGATACCACAGTACTACCATACCCGTCATACCCCATAGTACTACCATACCCGTCATACCCCATAGTACTACCATACCCGTCATACCCCATAGTACTACCATACCCGTCATACGACAGTACTACCATACACGTCATACCCCATAGTACTACCATACCCGTCATACCCCACAGTACTACCATACCCGTCATACCCCATAGTACTACCATACCCGTCATACCCCACAGTACTACCATACCCGTCATACCCCACAGTACTACCATACCCGTCATACCCCAGTACTACCATACCCGTCATACCCCATAGTACTACCATACCCGTCATACCCCATAGTACTACCATACCCGTCATACCTCAGTACTACCATACCCGTCATACCACATAGTACTACCATACCCGTCATACCCCATAGTACTACCATACCCGTCATACCACATAGTACTACCATACCCGTCATACCCCATAGTACTACCATACCCGTCATACCCCATAGTACTACCATACCCGTCATACCCCATAGTACTACCATACCCGTCATACCACATAGTACTACCATACCCGTCATACCCCATAGTACTACCATACCCGTCATACCACAGTACTACCACACCCGTCATACCACAGTACTACCATACCCGTGATACCACAGTACTGCCATACCCGTCATACCACAGTACTACCATACCGGTCATACCACAGTACTACCATACCCGTGATACCACAGTACTACCATACCCGTCATACCACAGTACTACCACACCCGTCATACCACAGTACTACCATACCCGTGATACCACAGTACTACCATACCCGTGATACCACAGTACTACCATACCCGTCATACCACAGTACTACCATACACATGATACCACAGTACTACCATACCCGTCATACCACAGTACTACCATACACATGATACCACAGTACTACCATACCCGTGATACCATAGTACTACCATACACGTGATACCACAGTACTACCATACCCGTGATACCACAGTACTACCATACCCATGATACCACAGTACTACCATACCCGTGATACCACAGTGCTACCATACACGTGATACCACAGTACTACCATACACATGATACCACAGTACTACCATATCCGTGATACCACAGTACTACCATACCCGTGATACCACAGTACTACCATACCCGTGATACCACAGTACTACCATACACGTGATACCACAGTACTACCATACCCGTGATACCACAGTACTACCATACCCGTGATACCACAGTGCTACCTTACACATCATACCACAGTGCTACCATACCCGTGATACCACAGTACTACCATACCCGTGATACCACAGTACTACCATACCCATGATACCACAGTACTACCATACCCATGATACCACAGTGCTACCTTACACATCATACCACAGTACTACCATACCCGTGATACCACAGTACTACCATACCCGTGATACCACAGTACTACCATACCCATGATACCACAGTACTACCATACACATCATACCACAGTGCTACCATACACGTGATACCACAGTGCTACCATACACGTGATACCACAGTACTACCATACACGTGATACCACAGTACTACCATACACGTGATACCACAGTACTACCATACACGTGATACCACAGTGCTACCATACACATGATACCACAGTACTACCATACACATGATACCACAGTACTACCATACACGTGATACCACAGTGCTACCATACACGTGATACCACAGTACTACCATACACATCATACCACAGTACTACCATACACATCATACCACAGTGCTACCATACACGTGATACCACAGTACTACCATACCCGTGATACCACAGTACTACCATACACGTGATACCACAGTACTACCATACACGTGATACCACAGTACTACCATACACGTGATACCACAGTACTACCATACACATCATACCACAGTGCTACCATACACATCATACCACAGTACTACCATACACATGATACCACAGTGCTACCATACACATGATACCACAGTGCTACCATACACATGATACCACAGTGCTACCATACACACTATACCACAATACTATCATACACATTATACCATAATACTATCATCCACATTATACCACAATACTACCATGTGCTATATCATAATACTACCATACACATTATACCACAATACTACCATACACATTATACCATAATACTATCATGTGCTATATAATACTACCATACACATTATACCATAATACTGTCATGTGCTATATCATAGTACTACCATACACATTGTACCATAATACTGTCATGTGCTATATCATAATACTACCATACACATTATACCATAATACTACCATACACATTATACCATAACACTATCATGTGCTATATCATAATACTTCCATACACATTATACCATAATACTACCATACACATTATACCATAGTACTACCATACACATTATACCACAATACTATCATGTGCTATATCATAATACTACCATACACATTATACCATAATACTACCATACACATTATGCCACAATACTATCATGTGCTATATCATAATACTACCATACACATTATACCACAATACTATCGTGTACTATATCATAATACTACCATACACAATATACCATAATCCTATCATAGACATTATACCATAATACTGCCATACACATTATACCATAACCCTATCATATACATTATATCATAATCCTATCATGTGCTGTATCATAATCCTACCATGCACTATATCATAGTACTGTCATACACAAATCATAATACTATCATGTGCTATATCATAATCATATCATACACATTATACCATAATCCTATCATACACATTATATCATAGTACTATCGTATGTGCTCTATCATAATCCACACATGCACACTTTTTCATAGTCCTGTTGTAAATTATAATAATATTAATAATAATAATATTGTAATCTACATTAAGAATTGTAATCCATTACTTTACATGCAGTATTATAGTCCCATAATATACACACAGGATCACAATACTGCAATACAAAAACTATCAATCTTGTACTGTAGATACTGTTATAATATATAGATACTGGTACTGTAGATAGTTATAATATGTAGGTACTCGTACTGTCGGTACTGTTGATACTGTTATAATACATAGATACTTGTACCGTAGATACTGTTATAATATGTAGGTACTCGTACTGTCGCTACTGTTATAATACGTAGATACTCGTACCGTAGATACTGTTATAATGCATAGATACTCATACTGTAGATACTGTTATAATATGTAGGTACTCGTACTGTCGATACTGTTATAATATGTAGGTGCTCGTACTGTCGATACTGTTATAATACATAGATACTCATACTGTCGATACTGTTATAATACATAGATACTCATACTGTAGATACTGTTATAACATGTAGGTGCTCGTACTGTCGATACTGTTATAATACATAGATAATTGTACCGTAGATACTGTTATAATATGTAGGTACTCGTACTGTCGCTACTGTTATAATACGTAGATACTCGTACCGTAGATACTGTTATAATAGATACTCATATTGTAGATACTGTTATAATATATAGGTACTGTAGATACTGTTATAATATCTAGGTACTCGCACTGTAGATGCTATTATAATACATAGATACTCATACTGTATAGATACTGTTATAATATGTACACACTTGTACTGTAGATACTGTTATAATATATAGGTACTCATACTGTAGATACTGTTATAATATGTAGGTACTCGTACTGTCGATACTGTTATAATATGTAGGTGCTCGTACTGTCGCTACTGTTATAATACGTAGATACTCGTACCGTAGATACTGTTATAATACATAGATACTCATACTGTAGATACTGTTATAATATGTAGGTGCTCGTACTGTCGATACTGTTATAATACATAGATAATTGTACCGTAGATACTGTTATAATATGTAGGTACTCGTACTGTCGCTACTGTTATAATACGTAGATACTCGTACCGTAGATACTGTTATAATACATAGATACTCATACTGTAGATACTGTTACAATATGTAGGTACTCGTACTGTCGATACTGTTATAATACATAGATACTCATACTGTAGATACAGTTATAATAGATACTCATATTGTAGATACTGTTATAATATATAGGTACTGTAGATACTGTTATAATATCTAGGTACTCATACTGTATAGATACTGTTATAATATGTAGACACTTGTACTGTAGATACTGTTATAATATATAGGTACTCGTACTGTAGATGCTATTATAATACATAGATACTCATACTGTACATACTGTTATAATACATAGACACTCGTACTGTAGATACAATTATAATATATAGGTACTGTAGATACTGTTATAATATCTAGGTACTTGCACTGTAGATATTATAATACATAGATACTCACTGTTATAATACGTAGATACTCGTACTGTAGATTCGGTTATAATATATAGGTACTGTAGATACTGTTATAATGTGTAGGTACTTGTACTGTAGATACTATTATAATACAGATACTCGTACTGTAGATACTGTTATAATACATAGAAACTGGCACTGTAGATACTCTTATAATACATAGATACTGTACTGTAGATACTCGGTACACAAAAGAGCCACTCATATCTATGGCTCTGTTAGCGACGGGCATTGGTAAACATCGGATCACAAAGCGCCACGCATATCAATAGCTCTGACAACGACTCCCAGAGGATAAATTCTGAGTCTCATCACCAGCAAGTCAGACTAGCTTGGTCTAGTCAGAAAGGCACGAACTGAGGAAGCCTCTTGGATGAGAGGTGAAACGTCTTCACGGGTATATACCAAGTCCAGTTGCACTTGATTCAACTCATTTGGATAACCATGACCTGGATGAATGAGAACATTCACAGACATGTTGCGGAACAATTTGGGTCTGACACCCTCAAAATGGTGAGGGAATATGAAAGGATGGCTCGGAAGATTGCAGACTACAGAAACCACTTGTGATTCAATCTGAGATGCAGACAACACAGGCTCATACCCACTAGCCTGCAACTGTGTACCACAATGAAAGGACATAGAGCAGACAGAATCATAGAGAAGGCACAGAATGAACTCCTGAATGAAAGAGTGAGACAGGTCCATTTCACTATTGAAGGGCTGAAGGAGAAATCTGACCAACTACTCCAGCAAATAACATCCCACTTGCCTGGTGCAGTCCTGGAGAGGATCACTGATTTCACCAAGAAAGCCCAACTATCTCAACACCACAAAACCAAAGAAAGGCAGAGAAGGAAGTTTCAAAACTTACAGCGACGAACCAACAACTCTAGCCAAGAAGATATACTTACCTGGAGACAAAAGACAGAACATCCCACACAAAACGGAACGCAGAACAGATGGATCAAGAATCTGTCGGACAAGGCACTTACCCAATCACAGAAGGAGGTCTTAGCCAAAGGACTGAACATCGGCATAACACCCAAACAACTACCTATAGTTGACCTCATCGCATCCACAGAATCAGCCATAAGGAAAAACAAGCTAACGGAAACCGAGGCGGAACAGCTTAGGTTAAAGGTATCGGCAGCTCCGTCCAATGTGAAACTCCCTCCTTCCAACCTAACCATGGAGGAAAGGAAAGCCGTGAAGCCCTGAGCAAGGACGAAAACATCACTATCCTTCCAGCAGATAAGGGGAGATGCACGGTGATCCTCAACACAACAGACTACCACGCCAAGATCACGTCATTACTCAGCGACACCGACACCTATGATGAACCTCTAAGACACGATCCTACTAGTGGTTACAAGAGGAGAATAATAGAGTACCTACAGAAACTACAGAAAGGAGGAACCATTGATCGGATACAATACCACCGTCTCTACCCACAAGATAACATTCCATGCATATATGGACTCCCTAAGATCCATAAAGATGGAACCCCCCTCAGGCCCATCGTCAGCAGCATAAACTCGGTCATGTACAACATTGCCAAACATATAGCCAACATCTTGACCCCTTTAGTGGGCCAAACACCTCACCATATCCAAAACTCCATTGACTTCATGGACAAGGTCCAAGGTGTAAAACTGGAACCGGATGAAACCATGGTATCCTACGACATGACCTCGTTATTCACCTGCATCCCAACCATGGAGGCTTTGGAAACTGTGAGGCAACGTTTGCTACGGGATGACACCCTCCACGATAGGACCAACCTCAGCCCAGACCACATTTGCCAACTACTGGACCTTTGCCTGAACACTACATATTTCCAATTCAGGGGCCAGTTTTACAGACAGAAACACGGCTGTGCAATGGGCTCACCAGTATCGCCCATTGTGGCCAACTTATATATGGAAGAGGTAGAACACAGGGCCCTGAACTCCTTCAGAGGAACACCTCCGAGCCACTGGTTCAGATATGTGGACGACACATGGGACAAAATCCAAACACAAGAGGTGCAAGCGTTTACCAAACACATCCATCTATGCGAAACTGGAAAAACCATCCCTCAACAGAGGAGGAGGTCTGCGACACCACCTATCTCCCACTTACAATGCCGTCCTTTCATCTCTACCCAGGAGACTCAAGAAGCCTAGCCTCCAAGAACAACAGTCGCTCACTAACGGCTCCAACCACTCTCATGACCACTGAACAATGAAGTCCAAACTAACACCCCCAAAGACCGTCGCTGCTTAACAAATGCAAATCAATAGCTCCAA
Source organism: Lampris incognitus (assembly GCF_029633865.1). Lineage (NCBI taxonomy): Eukaryota > Metazoa > Chordata > Actinopteri > Lampriformes > Lampridae > Lampris > Lampris incognitus. The sequence goes on along the minus strand of NC_079229.1, from coordinate 39,258,030 downwards.
TGGCGATGGGCGCGGCTGGACGTCGGAGCACAGGAGAGCCACGCATATCAATAGCTCCGATAATGACGGGCGCGGCCAAACATCGGTACACAAAAGAGCCACTCATATTTATGGTTCTGTTAGCGACGGGCGTTGGTAAACATCGGAACACAAAGAGCCACGGACATCTATAGCTCTGACAACGACTCCTAGAGGATAAATGCTGAGTCTCATCAGCAGCCAGTCAGACTAGCTTGGTCTAGTCAGAAAGACACGAACTGAGGAAGCCTCTTGGATGAGAGGCGAAACGTCCTCATGGATATATACCAAGTCCAGTTGCACTTGATTCACCTCTGGATAGATACTTGTACCGTAGATACTTTTATAACATGTAGATACTCCTACTGTAGATACTGTTATAATATGTAGATACTGTTATAATACAGATACTCGTACTGTAGATAGTTATAATATGTAGATACTGTTATAATACATAGATACTCGTACTGTAGATACTGTTATAATATGGATATACTGTTATCATGTGTAGAAGTTGCTGTGGGTGAGACGGCTGATTATCAGCAATGGTAATAAAAGTAAAAGTATCATCATAAGAGTGATGATAAGACTAAGACTAAACGCTTTGCAAACAGTTCTTTCCTCCTAGCCATCAGGACTCTGAATTCCTCCCTACAGTCCCTCCTCACACAGCACTGGCATAAATACCACCATGCACCTGTTATGCCTGATATGTTTATTTCTGTTATTGTGTAACTGTGTTGTTCGTGATGATATGTGAAGTGTCTGTTGTTGTCCATGTATGTATGTTGTGCATGTATGTATGTTGTCCATGTATGTATGTTGCGCATGTATGTGTTGTCCATGTATATGTGTTGTGCTGCAGAGTGTAAAGTGTACCAAAAATAAATTCCACCGGCCTTGGTCGTGTGGCTAATAAAACTATCTATCTCTATCTATAAAATACTTGTCCAGTATTTTTGGGCTTGTGTTTTATACATGTTGCAGCAGTGTTTAGAAAAGTTCTTTATAAAAAAAACATTGTTTTTATTACTGCTCTTCTAGTTGTCCAGCTGCCCTACATACAATGTTTTCCCTCCTGCTCATCTGATCTCCCTCTTTTTCTGTGTGTGTCAGGTGGATAATTCGTCGGTGATAGAGATAGATTTTATACGCTCTGACATATTTGAGGAGGTGTTAAACTACATGTACACAGCCAAGATCTCCGTCAAGAAGAAAGATGTCAACCTTATGATGTCATCAGGGCAAATACTGGGCATCCGCTTCCTGGACAAGCTTTGCTCTCAGGTAGGCTGTTTACACACACACACACACACACACACACATACACACACACACACCTCCCCAGTCCTGGGCTACAGAAAGCGCAATCACGTTCTGCCACACAAACCAATTCTGCTGCGCTTGCTCATGAGCACTACAGTCAGCCACCTCATACTGTCCTCAGTCTTCAAACCACCAACCCTAGCAGTCAGAGTGCATTTCGCTGCAGGGATGGGTTCTAGAAAGTAAAGAAAATATAGATTTGTTGTGTTCTGTACTATCCTGAGACTTTATAGTATTACTTACCTAGAGGGAGCTCTAGGCTCCAGGTGGTTTACCTGTCCAGGTAGTCTATATAGAGAAGAAGAAGACGGGTGTGTCTGTTCTTTCTCTCATTTTGTTTGCTGAAGCTGCCAAACACAAGTAAAGCTAAAGAAAAGCTACTGCTGGAGTTGTGTTTTTGGATACACTATGTGATATTGGTGACGAGGATAATCTGGAGATGATCAGCAACCTGGCCAGGGTGCAATGCTTGAGTGATTGATTGCTTGATGGTTGGAGACTCCGGTAGGACAACATATTTGGTGAAGGGGGAGACACATGCAGGTTAGATGGCAACAACTGGAATGCTGCCACCATTTGATTCATAAATACAAACATGGGAGGAGTACTGTGACATTATGGAACATTTCTTTACTGCAAATGACGCTGAGGATGAAGATAGGAAGATGTCCATATTGCTCAGTGTGGTGGGTGCACAAACCTACAGTTTGATGAGAAACTTCCTAAGTCCAACAAAGCCTGAAGATGAGACCTTTACACAGTTGGTAACTTTATTAAAAAAACCCTTTAACCCCAAACCAAGTGAAATCGTCCAGAGACTTAAGTTTGACTCCCACATAAGAAAGCCCACTGAATCTGTTGTTGACCATGTTTTGCTGCATTAAGAAAACTAGCACAAGGTTGTGATTATGGAGACACACTGGCTCAAATGTTACGAGACAGGCTAGTGTGTGGCATAAAGGATGACTGAATCCAGAGAAGATTATTGTCTGAGACTAATCTCACATTTGATAGTGCCCTGTCTCTAGCCCAAGCCATCGAGTCAGCAAACACAAATGTTCAGGACTTCCAAACAAAAGCAGGAGCTATATCATGTAATGCAGTGAGCTGCAGTGGCTCAGAGAGCACTGGGCAGAAGAGAGAGAGCTGTACGAGTGCTGGTGATGGTAAGAGAGAGAGCTGTACAAGTGCTGGTGACAGTAAGAGAGAGAGCTGTACGAGTGCTGGTGACAGTAAGAGAGAGAGCTGTATGAGTGCTGGTGACGGTAAGAGAGAGAGAGCTGTAGAGAGCTGATGATGGTAACAGTAGTGGGTCAGAGGGCACTGGGGAGAATAGAGGGCTGTATGAGCGCTGGTGACGGTAAGAGAGAGAGCTGTAGAGAGCTGTACGAGTGCTGGTGATGGTGATAGAGAGAGCTGTACGAGTGCTGATGATGGTAACAGTAGTGGGTCAGAGGGCACTGGGGAGAATAGAGGGCTGTATGAGCGCTGGTGACGGTAAGAGAGAGAGCTGTAGAGAGCTGTACGAGTGCTGGTGATGGTGATAGAGAGAGCTGTAGAAAGCTGTCCGAGTGCTGGTGATGGTAAGAGAGAGAGCTGTCCTAGTGCTGATGATGGTAACAGTAGTGGGTCAGAGTGCACTGGGAAGAAGAGAGAGCTGTATGACTGCTGGTGACGGTAAGAGAGAGAGCTGTCCTAGTGCTGATGATGGTAACAGTAGTGGGTCAGAGGCCACATCAATGCTAATCAAGCGGCTAATACAGCGTCAGGCTAACCTGGAAGCTAGGCTGACAGACCAGGAGGGCCGAGCGCGGAGAGATCATTTAAGGGTTTACGGAGTACCAGAAGATGAAGAGGGCACCGATAAGGTTGGCTTTACCGACAACTTATTTAAAAGCGCGCTGGACCTTCCCCGTGACAGAGACCTCGGAACTGAGCGGGCACACCGGGCGTTAGCACCAAAGCCCAGCGGCCCGCAGGCCAAGCCCCGATCTGTAGTGGTCAAGTTCGGGAGTTATCGGACGAAAGAGGAGGTGCTCCAGAGAGCCTGGCAGAAAAAAGAAGTGTTCTGCAACAATGCCCGCTTTTACATCGACAATGACTTCCCCCCGGAATTGCTTAAGAAACGTAGTGAATATGCCGAAGCCAAGAAAGTTTTGAAAGAAAAACAAATAAAGTTTCAGACACCGTACCCTGCAAAGATGCGGGTCTTCTACGACGACGGCACCCAGCTATACAAGGATGCTACGGAGGCAACGAGGAATATGGCTTCACGAGGATTCCCAGTATCTGTGGTGAAGTCATCCGCCTCTCCGCATCAAGAAGAGATCAGGCTCCTGTCTACCTGGCAGGTGGCGGGGAGACGGCGCGACCGGGGTGTAGATCAAGAACTCCACTCAGCGGAAGGCGGCACACAGCCCAAGAAAAACCTCCGCTCTCAATATAAAGAAACCCTCCAGAAAGCGATCCCCCACAACAGGAGACTGATGGTCTAGTTTTGGCCCAAATGCAGATAAGTTTGATCTGATTTCTGAGTGCTGTGCCTCACCATGGTTATTTACATAGCTACATATAAATCCTACAGTTCTATTTTCTAACGAATTAAGAGTCGGGACTTGTTAATTGGCGAACTGTTCACAATTTGTTTTGTTTTTCCTCTCTCTATAATCTCACTGTTATTTACAACTTTATTTGGACATTGGCTAGCATGCGGCCACACCTTAGGGCCCCACCTCTGTTGCAACGTGGGACATTCCCTTATGGGGGCTTTGACTTTACAAAGCCCTGTAAGGCTCTTTTGAAACGAGCCTCAACATCGGAAACAACTGTTCATAACTGTTTCGGTGGCGTTTTGTTAAAAGTTGTTTTGACTTGGTTCTTGTTTTATGTTTGTTCCCTGGGAGAGTTATTTTTGTTGTACAAATCTAATGCCAGTAGAGACATCGGGAGAGGTTAATTTGTGGCAACCAATGTAGGAGACTATGAATAAGCAAGTCCTTAAAGTTATTTCATTTAATGTGAATGGGATTTTAAACCCAGCTAAGAGAAGTCAAATACTGTCAAAAATGAAAAGGGAAAATGCACAGATAGTGCTCCTGCAAGAGACGCATCTCACTTCATCAGAACATGAAAAACTAAAAAGAATGGGGTTTTCGAGGGTGTATTATTCATCCTATAAATCGGGTCATAGAAGAGGCGTAGCAATTGTAATGTCACAAAAAAGTATCATTTGAACAACTTTCAGAGGTTTAGGACAAGGAAGGGAGGTATATATTAGTCTCAGGAAAAATAGATGACACTATCATAACGCTGGGTAGCATTTATGTACCACCTGGAAGTGATTTTGCTTTGATGATAGGGGCCACAGGAATTGTCATATGCGGTGGAGACTGGAACATACGTCTCAACCCAAAACTAGATTCATCAAAAAACTCATCCGCTACATGATTACATAGGAAAATTAATGTTCTAATGGCAGAACTGGGCATATTAGATCTTTGGAGAGATTTTTATCCATCAGGCCGTGATTATACTTTTTATTCATGCCCCCATGATGTATACTCAAGGATAGATTATTTTTTTGTGTTAAAGAGAGACCGCCATAAAATGCATAGTTGCAATATTGGAAGTATTGACTTATCTGATCATGCACCTCTCTCTTGCACTATACATATCACAGATAACCTGGGGAGAACATTGTGGAGGCTAAATACAAGTGTCCTAAACAACCCACAGTTTAAGAGTCAAATGAGAGAAGAAATAAAAATGTTTCTAGAAGAGAATGATAAGAGAGAGGTTGATTCAGTTATAGTATGGGATACCTTAAAAGCAGTCGTTAGGGGGAAAATTATATCTTTCTGTGCACATGAAAAGAAAGAAAAACAATTAAGACTAATAAACCTTAATAAAGAATTAAAAGATCTTTAGACAACACATAAAAGGGAACAAAAACCGAATCTGATGACGAAAATAAAGAAAATCAGAAATGAAATACATATATTGTGTTCACAGGAAATTGAAAAAAAGATGATATTTACAAAACAGAAATACTATGAGTCAGGCTCAAAATCAAGTAAACTTTTAGCAAAGAAGCTACAAAAACAACAAGCGGATAACACAGTGTACAAAATAAGGGACCCGGTCTCTAAGACCATACAATATAAACAAGATGAAATACAAAAAACGTTTAAAAAATACTACAAGTCCTTGTACACACAACCCCGCTTAGAGGACAAGCAACAAATTGGGAAGTTCCTTGATTCTCTCAATTTACCTGTTCTATCAAAATCAAACATTAACAGCTGCAGTCACTGAGACAGAGCTAAACAGTGCAAACTCCAGGCTCAAAGCGAATAAGTCACCCGGTCCGGATGGCTTCCCGTCAGAGAGGTATAAGGCTTTTCGACTCGAGTTAATACCAAACTTTCTTCGGGCTTGCAATACATGTTTAATGGATGCTAAAATGCCTCCATCATGGAGTGAGGCAATTATCTCAGTTATCCCAAAGGAGGGAAAGGACAGATTAGGATGTGGATCATACAGACCAATTTCAGTGCTGAATATTGATTACAAATTATATACAGCCATCCTTGCCAAAAGACTGGAAAAGATCCTTCCCCAGCTTATACATAATGACCAGACTGGGTTTATCCCACAAAGACAAGCTCACGACAATATTAGACGATCATTGCACATATTAAACCATATCCAACATAATAAATTGGAAGCCCTCTTAGTTAGTCTGGATGCTGAGAAGGCTTTTGATTCAGTGAGTTGGCTGTTCTTATACAACGTTCTTGAAAAATTTGGCTTACACAAAAAATTTGTAAAGGGCATCCATACGTTATATAATAAACCATTAGCCCGAATTAAAATAAACGGGTACCTTTCAGACACTATTATATTAGAGCATGGTTCGAGACAAGGGTGCCCAATCTCACCGTTACTCTTTGCGCTTTATATTGAGCATGTTGCACAGTGGATAAGGCATCTGCATAAATGGAGAAGACCACAAACTGGCATTGTACGCTGATGATATTTTGATTTATTTAAGTAAACCCCCGAACTCATTTTCTGAATTAATGAAACGCCTAGAAACATTTGGTAGATATGCAGGATATAAACTAAATGTAAAGAAAATGCAAATTTTGGCTTTTAGTTATACACCCTCAAAACACCTTAGGGAAAAAGTCCACCTTAATTGGAGTCAGAACTCATTGAAATATTTAGGAATATACTTACCGAAAAAAATCTCAACACTGGCAGAGATAAATTATGGTCCCCTCTTAACAAAAATTAAAGACGACATACATAGATGGAATGCTGTCTCTTTCCTTGGTCTCAGTAATCGAATTGATTCTGTAAAGATGAACATCCTTCCACAATATCTCTATTTATTTCAAGCACTCCCTGTAGAAATTTCTTCAAAACAATTCTCTGAATTGAATAAGATCATTTCCAGATTTATTTGGCAGGGGAAAAAAACCCAGGGTTAAACTCAAAACTCTACAACTACCAAGGGAGAAAGGAGGAATGTCATTACCCTGTTTCAAGGATTATTTTTATGCAGCTCAGACTAAACCTTTAATCAACATATGTAACCCAACATTTCATGCCAGGTGGAAAGATATTGAACTCTCCATTATGAATGATCCTCCAATTCATGCAGTATTGGCTCACAAAAATTTAGGAAGGTTTATAGATAAGGTACAAAATCCATGGGTTAACGGCCAACTAAAAATCTGGAATATGATAAGAGAAGAATATAAACTGGGCCATACATTACAAATAATTCAATGGTGTGCCTATGATCCTGAGTTCAAGCCTAATAAAATGGATTATAGATTTAAGTCCTGGATTTCCAAAGGAATAACAACATTCTATTCCCTAACAGAAAAGGGACACTTAAAAGACTTTGAAAAGTTGAGGAAAGAATATGATCTTGAAAAATCTGATTTTTATAGGTATCTCCAGATACGTAATCATTTTGAACAAAACATTAAAGATAAAACAGACTTTAATGATACTATACTGAGGATATGTATTGGTGCCTATCAAAAAGACTCAAATAGGGGTGTTGTCTCGAGATTTTATAAAGGCCTTATGACAAAAAAATCCCACTCTACAGAATGCATCGAAGAAAAATGGGTAAAAAGAAGGTAACTTGACAATATCAAATGACGATTGGCTTCATGTATGCAAGTTCCATTGGAAATGCACCAACTCCCACATATGGCGGGAATTTGGGTGGAAGTGTTTTAGTCGGATTTTTTCTCACACCAAAACAGAAAGCACATATTGATGGGGGGGACACCAAATGTTGGAGACAGTGTGGACTTCAGGAAGCCAACCACTGGCACATATTCTGGGAGTGCCCAATGATAAGACCTTTCTCGGCAGAGCTTCACAAAGCATTGAAAAGCATACTTAATAATGATCTGCCCTTGCAATTTTCCACAATATTCTTAGGAAATGTCGATTTCCACACAGGACGGCCGGATCAATATTTATTTGGTATTTTGACATGTGCTGGTAAAAAAGCACTCACAAGACACTGGTCACTTCCTGAACCCCCCACAATACAGGAGTGGATAGATATAGTAAATGACATTTATGTTATGGAAAAGATTACTTTTTCCCTCCGTCTTCAGAAAAAGAAGTTTGTTGAATTCTGGACCAAGTGGGTCAAATATGTGAGGCCCTTAAGGCCAGATTTTGTGGAGATATTGAATTAATTAGATTTTAATACACCCTCTCTCTCTACCCTCACACTCCTTTTCCCTACCATGCATTGGGAACCTTCACACTCTCCCTACCACAAACTGGGAATCCTCTTATCACCTCTCTCCTGTATAGTCTTATGTACACACGTTACCTCTCCCAAATTGTATAAAGTTCTTAAAGTTTGCCTTTTTTTTCTATATATTTTTTTGGGGGGGGGGTTAACTTTCTCTTGTAAGTTTTAAAAAAAACCTGAATGGCAGAAGAAAATGAAACTGTTATTGTTTTGATATACATTTTGTAATATATACTGCTGTGAAAAATAAAGAATAAAAAAATAAATACCACCAGCAGGAAAAGATACTGCCCATCATAGTAGTTAAAGGTTCGGGTCCAAACTTATTGGGAAGATGGTGGTTGAAGCATGTTAAAGTAGGCTGGACAAATAAAGCACATCACATCACAACACAAGACAAACAACTTTATTAATCCTACTAGGGGCAGTTTGTTTGGAGAAGCTTGTGAACACAAAACACAGTAACATGCTAACAAACAAATAACACAAACAACAAGTCATAACACCCCAGGGAGCTAGATGTGGAATAAAATCAGACCACCACAGTCATGGACCCTGCAGCATGTGCTCTCAAAGCATGAGGGGGCATTTAACAAGGAGCTGGCAACCTTAAAAGGTTTTAAATCAACCATTAATGTCCCTGCTGACGCTAGTCCCTGCTTCTATGGGCCAAGATCCACTTCTACAGGCCAAGATCCGCTTCTACAGGCCAAGATCCACTTCTACAGGCCAAGATCCGTTCCCTATGCTATGAGACCTAAAGCCGAGGCTGAGCTTGACAGGTTGATAAAAGAGGACATCATCACTGCAGTTAAATACTGCGACTGGGCAGCTTCTGTCATGCCCTTGATCAAACCTGATGGTGACTGTAGACTGGAGATTATAAGTCAACTGTAAACAGAGTCTCCACCCTGGAACAATACCCAGTACCCAAAGCTGAGGATTTGATGGCTGTGTTAGCTGGAGGCCAACAGTTAGCCAAACTTGACATGAGTCATGCAAATCAGCAAACAAGTGGATGAACAGTGTAGGAAGTATCTTGCTGTGAACACACAGGGGAACGTACACATACAACAGGCTTCCCTTTAGAGTATCCTCAGCCCCTGCCATCTTCCAGAGAAGCATGAAGGGGGGTCTCCAGGGGATACCCCAAGTCGCTGTTTATCTGCATGATATCCTGGTTACCAGGGCAACCAGAGAGATGCACCTCAAGAACCTGGATGAGGTGCTGACCAGGCTGGAAGAGGCAGATCTTAGACTACTTGATGATGTGGTTCAGTACGGAGGATGTGAATGCTCAGGGAGTGCACACTGTGGAGGCCAAGGTGAAAGCTGTTGTTGATGCTCCAGCCCCAACTAATGTGCCAGAGCTTAAGGTTTACTTGGGCTTGTTAAATGATTACTTGTGGATTCCTGAGTCCTCGCTAATGTGTTTTTGGATACACTATGTGATCTGTTCAGATCCCACACCATGTCTCTGTCGGACTAACCTTTAAATGTGCTTCCTCCCCAGAAACGAGACGTATCATCAGAAGACAAAGATAAGTTCCCGTACGATATTGTTAAGATGGCCCTCCCCCCTGAGGCCCAGTTGGCCTCAGACACTGAGGTATAAACACACCTGCACCTATATATCACACACATACTTACTGACAGGTCAACAGACGGCTTGGTCTGACATGTTTCTCTGTGTCCACATACATGTCTATGTGCACATATGTTTTGTTGTGTTCAGGTGCAGGTGCTGGGTGAGCATGATGACCCTCCCACCGCTGACGAGCTGGTGGAAGCATCAGCCAATCAAGAGTTGGATAAGTCTCCCAGCGCCGCCCTACGTGTCCAGGAAGCAATTCTGAAAGAACTGGCCAATCAAGATGTCCACAAGGTGAACAAACACTGCAGAGACACAACTGTCATACACCAATCCACACACACACACACACACACACACACACACACACACACACACACACACACACACACACACTGCCATACACCATATAGTACCAACCCACACACACACTGCCATATACCAACCCACACACACACACACTGCCATATACTACCAACCTACACACACACCGCCATATACCAACCCACACACACACTGCCATATACCAACCCACACACACACACACACACACACAAACACACACTGCCATACACCATATAGTACCAACCTACACACACACTGCCATATACCAACCCACACACACACTGCCATATACCAACCCACACTCACACACACACACACACACACACAAACACACACTGCCATACACCATATAGTACCAACCCACACACACACTGCCATATACCAACCCACACACACACACTGCCATCTACTACCAACCCACACACACACTGCCATATACCAACCCACACACACACACTGCCATCTACTACCAACCCACACACACACTGCCATATACTACCAGCCTACACACACACTGCCATATACCAACCCCCCCACGCACACACACACTGCCATATACTACCAGCCTACACACACACTGCCATATACCAACCCCCCCACGCACACACACACTGCCATATACCAACCCCCACACACACACTGCCATACACCAACCCCCACACACACACTGCCATATACCAACCCACACACACACTGCCATCTACTACCAACCCACACACACACTGCCATATACTACCAGCCTACACACACACTGCCATATACCAACCTACACACACACTGCCATATACTACCAGCCTACACACACACTGCCATAAACCAACCCCCCCCACACACACACACACTGCCATACACCAACCCCCCCACACACACTGCCATATAGCACCAACCCACACACACAATTGCATGGTTTACCAAGAATCAGAGGTATACAAAAACTACACACAGGATGTATATCTAATCCATTCCCCACACAGCTGTACTAACATTCTTCTTCGTCTCCAGGTAAGCTGTTATGACCAGGATGTCGTTTCAGAGATGGAGGCGGAGCCAAAAGACTTAGGAGCAGGACATCACACTGGCCAGACTTTGTCATTTGCCGACAGTATGGGGGAAGTGAAGGACGAGCAGCCTCCCGGCTGGTCTTCGGCCACGGCAGACATGAAGTTTGAATATTTACTGTATGGACACAGAGAGCAGCTCGCCTGCCAGGTGTGTGGAAAGACCTTCCTGGATGAGAACAGACTCAGGTAAAGAGCTAACCACACACGCATCAATCCAACCTTCTTCACTTCCATTCCCATTCCTGAATTTGGATATGTACTGATACCTGACTAAAGGGGTTCCACAAGGTTCGGTTCTGGGTCCTCTCCTGTTCTCCCTGTACACGACATCCCTAGGTTCTGATATTCGCTCGCATGACTTCTCTTACCATTGTTATGCCGATGACACCCAGCTGATCTTGTCCTTCCCTCCCTCTGACACACAAGTAGAGACATGCATTGCTGCATGCTTGACTGGCATCTCGGAGTGGATGGCGACACACCACCTGAAGCTCAATCTGGACAAGACAGAGCTGATGTTCCTCCCAGGAAAAGGTTGCCCACACCGAGACCTGGCCATCACCATTGACAACACCGTGGTGACGCCAACTCGGACTGCGAGGAATCTGGGTGTGATCCTGGATGACCAACTGTCATTTGCTGCAAACGTTGCATCGGTTGCTTGCTCCTGCAGATTTCTCCTCTATAACATCAGGAGAATTCGCCCATTCCTCACCGACAAGATGGCACAGGTGCTCATCCAGGCTCTGGTCATCTCCCAGCTGGACTATGGCAACTCCCTCCTTGCTGGTGCCCCGGCGTCGGCCATCAGACCTCTGGAGCTTGTTCAGAAAGCTGCAGTTCGTCTGGTGTTCAACCACCCTAAGTTCTCCCACACAACTCCCCTTCTCATGTCCCTACACTGGCTCCCAGTAGCTGCTCGCATCCAGTTTAAGACTCTGGTGCTCGTCTACAGGGCAGTGAAAGGAACAGCTCCTTCCTATCTCCAGGCCATGGTCAAGCCCTACACCCCCACCCGACCATTTCGCTCTGCTGCCTCGGGATGCCTGATTGCACCATCGCTCAGAGGTCCCTGCTGCCGATCGACCCGGTCCCGGCTCTTTTCTGTCCTGGCCCCACAGTGGTGGAATGAACTCCCCACTGATGTCAGGACAGCGGAGTCACTGCCCATCTTTCGGCGCAGGTTGAAAACTCACCTCTTCAAGAACTACCACCCTGTTACTTGTTCTTACCACTTATTGTATTTACTCCTTTAAAACAAATCTCTTTCTTGCGCTTTTACTGTAGCACTGGTTTTGCTCTTAGATGCTTGTTTAGATGCACTTATGACCTCTGATGACTAGTAGTTCTCCTGATTTCCTACGTTAAATGAGGCACTTATTGTAAGTCGCTTTGGATAAAAGCATCGGCTAAATGACTGTAATGTAATGTAATACCAGAGCTTTTTCCTAGAATATTATTATTATTTTTGTTGTTGTTGGTGTTATGTGTAAGGTTACATGACGCTATAATAAACCACAAAGCATTTATTAAAACGGCAAAAACATACAAAAATACATTAAATTTATATTTATTGCAAAGCAGTGTATTTGAACTGCAGTTTAAGTGGGCTTCACATTAACTTGTTAACTGAGTTAAAAAGTCAAACTGTGGAGCGTCCGGGTGGCATGGTGATCTATTCTGTTGCCTACCAACAATGGGATCGGTTGTTCGAATCCCCGTGTTACCTCTGGCTTGGTCGGGCGTCCCTACAGACACAAGTGGCCATGTCTGCGGGTGGGAAGCCGGATGTGGGTATGTGTCCTGGTCGTTGCACTCACGCCTCCTCTGGTTGGTCAGGGCGCCTGTTCAGGGGGGAGGGGGAACTGGGGGAAATAGCGTGATCCTCCCACGTGCTACATCCCCCTGGTGAAACTCCGCACTGTCAGGTGAAAAGAAGCGGCTGGTGACTCCATATGTATCAGAGGAGACATGTGGTAGTCTGCAGCCCTCCCCGGATAAGCAGAGGGGGTGGAGCAGCGACTGGGACGGCTCGGAAGAGTGGGGTAATCGGCCAAGTACAATTGGGGAGAAAAGGGGGGGGGTCTAAAAAAAATCCCAAAAAAACCTCAAACTGTTTTTTTCCCTCTTCACATTATCCAAAATTCAATTCTTTTACAAAACGACATCCTGTAGTCATATCACATTAAAATGTGATGGAAAGATTTATATTGTTTGTTGGTGAAAGATCTAAAACAACACTGACTAAGGTGGTGATCAGTAAAACCAAGTGGAAACATGTTGCTCCTGACTGAGCTGGTGTGAAGGTGTCTGGTGATGTACAGCCTGGCAGCACTCACCCTGTCCCCTGTCTAGCCTGGCAGCACTGACACTGACCCTGTCCCCTGTCTAGCCTGGCAGCACTGATACTGACCCTGTCCCCTGTCTAGCCTGGCAGCACTGACACTGACCCTGTCCCCTGTCTAGCCTGGCAGCACTGACCCTGTCCCCTGTCTAGCCTGGCAGCACTGATACTGACCCTGTCCCCTGTCTAGCCTGGCAGCACTGATACTGACCCTGTCCCCTGTCTAGCCTGGCAGCACTGATACTGACCCTGTCCCCTGTCTAGCCTGGCAGCACTGACACTGACCCTGTCCCCTGTCTAGCCTGGCAGCAATGATACAGACCCTGTCCCGTCTAGCCTGGCAGCACGGACACTGACCCTGTCCCGTCTAGCCTGGCAGCACTGACACTGACCCTGTCCCCTGTCTAGCCTGGCAGCACTGACCCTGTCCCCTGTCTAGCCTGGCAGCACTCACCCTGTCCCCTGTCTAGCCTGGCAGCACGGACACTGACCCTGTTCCCTGTCTAGCCTGGCAGCACTGACACTGACCCTGTCCCCTGTCTAGCCTGGCAGCACGGACACTGACCCTGTCTAGCCTGGCAGCACTGACACTCACCCTGTCCCCTGTCTAGCCTGGCAGCACTCACCCTGTCCCCTGTCTAGCCTGGCAGCACGGACACTGACCCTGTCCCCTGTCTAGCCTGGCAGCACTCACCCTGTTCCCTGTCTAGCCTGGCAGCACTCATCCTGTCCCCTGTCTAGCCTGGCAGCACGGACACTGACCCTGTCCCCTGTCTAGCCTGGCAGCACTCACCCTGTTCCCTGTCTAGCCTGGCAGCACTGGCACTCACCCTGTCCCCTGTCTAGCCTGGCAGCACTGACACTGACCCTGTCCCCTGTCTAGCCTGGCAGCACGGACACTGACCCTGTCCCCTGTCTAGCCTGGCAGCACTGACACTGACCCTGTCTAGCCTGGCAGCACGGACACTGACCCTGTCCCCTGTCTAGCCTGGCAGCACTGACACTGACCCTGTCTAGCCTGGCAGCACGGACACTGACCCTGTCCCCTGTCTAGCCTGGCAGCACTGACACTCACCCTGTTCCCTGTCTAGCCTGGCAGTACGGACACTGACCCTGTCCCCTGTCTAGCCTGGCAGCACTGACACTCACCCTGTCCCCTGTCTAGCCTGGCAGCACTGACACTGGCCCTGTCCCCTGTCTAGCCTGGCAGCACTGACACTGGCCCTGTCCCCTGTCTAGCCTGGCAGCACTGACACTGGCCCTGTCCCCTGTCTAGCCTGGCAGCACGGACACTGACCCTGTCCCCTGTCTAGCCTGGCAGCACTGATCCTGTCCCGTCTAGCCTGGCAGCACTGATACTGACCCTGTTCCCTGTCTAGCCTGGCAGCACTGACACTGACCCTGTCCCCTGTCTAGCCTGGCAGCACTGACCCTGTCCCCTGTCTAGCCTGGCAGCACTGACCCTGTCCCCTGTCTAGCCTGGCAGTCCTGATACTGACCCTGTTCCCTGTCTAGCCTGGCAGCACTGACCCTGTCCCCTGTCTAGCCTGGCAGCACTGACCCTGTCCCATGTCTAGCCTGGCAGCACTGATACTGACCCTGTCCCCTGTCTAGCCTGGCAGCACTGACCCTGTCCCGTCTAGCCTGGCAGCACTGATACTGACCCTGTCCCCTGTCTAGCCTGGCAGCACTGACCCTGTCCCCTGTCTAGCCTGGCAGCACTGACCCTGTCCCCTGTCTAGCCTGGCAGCACTGACACTGACCCTGTCCCCTGTCTAGCCTGGCAGCACTGACCCTGTCCCCTGTCTAGCCTGGCAGCACGGACACTGACCCTGTTCCCTGTCTAGCCTGGCAGCACTGACCCTGTCCCCTGTCTAGCCTGGCAGCACTGATACTGACCCTGTTCCCTGTCTAGCCTGGCAGCACTGATACTGACCCTGTTCCCTGTCTAGCCTGGCAGCACTGATACTGACCCTGTTCCCTGTCTAGCCTGGCAGCACTGACACTGACCCTGTCCCCTGTCTAGCCTGGCAGCACTGACCCTGTCCCCTGTCTAGCCTGGCAGCACTGATACTGACCCTGTCCCCTGTCTAGCCTGGCAGCACTGACACTGACCCTGTTCCCTGTCTAGCCTGGCAGCACTGACCCTGTTCCCTGTCTAGCCTGGCAGCACTGACACTGACCCTGTCCCCTGTCTAGCCTGGCAGCACTGATACTGACCCTGTCCCGTCTAGCCTGGCAGCACTGACCCTGTTCCCTGTCTAGCCTGGCAGCACGGACACTGACCCTGTTCCCTGTCTAGCCTGGCAGCACTGACCCTGTCCCCTGTCTAGCCTGGCAGCACTGATACTGACCCTGTTCCCTGTCTAGCCTGGCAGCACTGACACTGACCCTGTTCCCTGTCTAGCCTGGCAGCACTGACCCTGTCCCCTGTCTAGCCTGGCAGCACTGACACTGACCCTGTCCCCTGTCTAGCCTGGCAGCACTGATACTGACCCTGTCCCCTGTCTAGCCTGGCAGCACTGACCCTGTCCCCTGTCTAGCCTGGCAGCACGGACACTGACCCTGTCCCCTGTCTAGCCTGGCAGCACTGACCCTGTCCCCTGTCTAGCCTGGCAGCACTGATACTGACCCTGTCCCCTGTCTAGCCTGGCAGCACTGACCCTGTCCCCTGTCTAGCCTGGCAGCACTGATACTGACCCTGTTCCCTGTCTAGCCTGGCAGCACTGACCCTGTCCCCTGTCTAGCCTGGCAGCACTGACCCTGTCCCCTGTCTAGCCTGGCAGCACTGATACTGACCCTGTCCCCTGTCTAGCCTGGCAGCACTGACCCTGTCCCCTGTCTAGCCTGGCAGCACGGACACTGACCCTGTCCCCTGTCTAGCCTGGCAGCACTGATACTGACCCTGTCCCCTGTCTAGCCTGGCAGCACTGGCACTGACCCTGTCCCCTGTCTAGCCTGGCAGCACTGACCCTGTCCCCTGTCTAGCCTGGCAGCACTGACCCTGTCCCCTGTCTAGCCTGGCAGCACTGACCCTGTCCCCTGTCTAGCCTGGCAGCACCTGACCCTGTCCCCTGAAACCTTTACCCATGTGTCCTGTCTGCTGTCTGATATTTTATTCTCCAAGCATCAATTAAATCAAATTGTGACAATATCCTGGATAAAGTGATGGAAGATCGTAATGTGGTTCCTCACTTGTCTTGTCCTGTTGTCAGTGAGAGCCAGGAGGGGGATGATAACATCATCCTCCTCCTGGCTCTCGGTGACAGGCAGGTCCCCTGCCGCCTTCTCTCCGTCACTGTGACTCCTGCCCGGGCTCAGCTGCAGCAGCTGCCAGGGAGGTTACACAGACAGCAACGCCCCCAACGCCACGCAACCGGGTCCCTCTGATCCATTTACTACGTCATCTACAGCCATTTTATCTTTCTCCGCAGTTCAGGAGACTCCAGGTGTACATGTTGTGGGGTTTCTCTTGTTTCCCCACAGCCATCGGCCTCACTACTCGCCCCTGCTTCAGCTGCCTGGTTGGCAGCTTCCGTATACTCCGCTTTCCGCTCTCTATATGTCTCACGTAGGTCCCATGCACTCAAACCCTTCATACTACTACTGCGAATGGAAGACAGAGATGAAGTCCTGCAGACTAGAAATACATGGATCTGGACATCAAGATGTAGGACAGCAGGTGTATCTCTGGGTAGAAACTGATAGGAGGAAAGGAAAGAAAGCTCACTGCCTCACACATAACCCGAGAAGATACCTCCCAAAAACGTCCCAGAAAACTTACTTTTAAATCTCTTCCTTACTTTCTTCTCTGACAGGAAACACGAGAAGCTCCATTCAGCCGAACGACCATTTGCTTGTGAGATCTGCAGCAAAGCTTTCACCACACACGCTCACCTCAAAGGTACACACATACCTTTTTTTTTTAATAATTTATTTCTGATTTTTCCCTTTTTCTCCCAATTTAGTGGCCAATCGATCCCTATTTTAGTTCAATCACCCACCCTCGTACCGCATGCGTTCGCCAACTGCATCTCTCCGGCCGGCAGTCTGGAAGGAGACGCCTCCCACACGTACCTTTTTTATCAAGTTTATTGTCGATGGAATTTTAAACAAGTAAACAAAATATGCACAGGACATGTGTAGACTGCACAACAGATATGTCAAGTGTACATCCATGATAGAGGAGTACATCATGTGACCTTGTCCCAGCCACCCCTCACCCCTTCCAGCCCCATCTACAAGCCGGAACTGCGTATATATATATATATATATATATATATATATATATATACATACATATAAAAGGTACTTCGTCCATGCAGTAATGTAGGAAGGTGCTGGAAGTCGGGTTTTATATTTAGAAAAAATAAACAAGTAAATAAATAAAAGGGGGATTTAGAAATTGATAAATAGTTATATTAGTGTGAGAACTCAATAGAGACAAAAGAAAAGAGAGTGAGGGAATAAGTCTTCAGTATGACTGAAGGTTAGGAAAGTATCTCAGGTAAGGTACCACACCTTTTGGAAGTTTTTGAGTTACAAATTGAGTAGCGGATCTTGTCGAGGTTAAGAGGACATAATGTCCCTCAGCCAGTGAGCGTAGGTAGGCGGGGAAGCGTCCCTCCATCTTAGTAATACTGCATGTCTGGCCGGAGGTGAAGGAAAGTGTGGGGCATTTGATTGGAGTCAGGCGCACGTCATCCTCTCCAGTGGTGCAAAAACGGCAACCAGAGGGTTGGGTTCTAGGTCAGAATTGAGGATTAGGGATAAGGTTTGGAAAACGTCCTTCCAGTACTTTTCCAGGCAAGGACATGTCCAGAGCATGTGGATAAGGGGAGCCTCACCTCTCCTACAGCAGGGATTCACATCTGGGTTTATACGAGATAGCAACTGACAGTCACTAAGCCCCGGGACTGAGGCAGAGGGGTTTCTCAGCTGCAGCACCCACAACTGAGCAGCCCTATTTAGGGTCCGCTCTGCTGGGAGGGGGCTAGAAAAGGTGCCCTACACATAGTCTGCCTCATACCTCCTGTCTGGACCACTGCATCCAGAGGGATCACCGCCATGTGGTCAGAAACAGAAACTCGTATATGTTGAAGCCTGGAACATATGAACCCTCATGAACGATCAATCCAGCAATCGACCCGAATGGCGTACTGTCATCATCGCCTGAGAGCTGAGAAGAGATTGATATTGCCACACTCTCTGAAACCCGAATGGCCGACCAAGTGAACCATATCCAGATTGGTTTATTTGTTCATAGTTCCTTAAAAAGAACCCTCCTCCCCCCTTTTTTCATGGTGTATTTGCATACAATTATCAATTTCATACTTACTCCAACGTAATTCTTCTCCCCTTAGAGCCCCCCATTTCCGTACTTCCTGATCTCAGTTTAGTATATGCTACCAAGAGTCCATAATATGGAATTCTCTGCCTTTATATTTTTTGAAATTTTCTTCACAGCAGTTTAAGAGTCCTGAAATCACTTCTCCGAACCAACAAATACTTTCCATATGGTCCGCCCGTATAAGCTAGATCCAACCAATGTTTTTCTTTGTCAACCAAGTCTAAAGGCCTGTTATGAATATCACTTGTTTTTCTTTTTTATATAGATGTGTTTATTTTCACCTTTATCTTTCTTGTCTTATGAAAACTCCAAGCCAACTCTGTTAATGATAGTGTTTCTATCATGTATCATGAATGAGTGTTCTTGAGGTGTGTGTGTGTGTGTCTTGTGACTGTGACTGATTCATTGTCCTGCTATAACATGGGTGTTTATGGGATGCATGGTTGTCTGGTGCTGTGCTGAACTGTGTCTCCATTTTTTGCTGTGTCTGCAATTATTTATACATACAAACTAGGATAGCTAGCTTCCTAGCTGTTAAACAAGTAGTACTTGGTGTGTCATCAGGACAGAGGAAGGAAGACAAGGAGACTTGGTGGTGGAATGAGGAAGTACGGCAAAGTATACAGAGGAAGAGCTTGGCAAAGAAGAAGTGGGATAGTCATAAAGATGAAGAAAGTAGACAGGAGTACAAGGAGACAGCGTAAAGTGAAGAGAGAGGTGGCAAAGGAAAAGGTGTATGGCAGGTTAGACACTAAGGAAGGAGAAAAGGACTTGTACCGAGCAGCTAGACAGAGGGACCGAGCTGGGAAAGATGTGTAGCAGGTTAGGGTGATGAAGGATAGAGATGGAAATGTGCTGACAAGTGAGGAGAGTGTGTTGAGAAGGTGGATGGAATACTTTGAGGGGCTGATGAATGAAGAAAATGAGGGAGAGAGAAGGTTGGATGATGTGGGGATAGGGAATCAGGAAGTGTGGTGGATTGTCAAGGAGGAAGTGAGGGCAGCTATGAAGAGGATGAAGAGTGGAAAGGCAGTTGGTCCTGATGACATACCTGTGGAAGCATGGAGGTGTTTAGGAGAGATGGCAGTGGAGTTTTTAACTAGATTGTTTAACACAATCTTGGAAAGTGAGAGGATGCCTGAGGAGTGGAGAAGAAGCATACTGGTACCGATTTTCAAGAACAAGGGTGATGTGCAGAACTGTAGCAACTACAGAGGTATAAAGTTGATCAGCCACAGCATGAAGATATGGGAAAGAGTAATAGAAGCTAGGTTAAGAGGAGAGGTGATGATCAGCGAGCAGCAGTATGGGTTCATGCCATGAAAGAGCACCACAGATGTGATGTTTGCTTTGAGAATGTTGATGGAGAAGTATAGAGAAGGCCAGAAGGAGTTACATTGTGTCTTTGTGGATTTAGAGAAAGCATATGACAGGGTGCCGAGAGAGGAGGTGTGGTATGAGGAAGTCGGGAGTAGCAGAGAAGGATGTAGGAGTGGTGCAGGATATGTATGAGGGAGGTGTGACAGTGGTGAGGTGTGTGGTTGGAATGACAGATGGGTTCAAGGTGGAGGTGGGATTACATCAAGGATCGGCTCTGAGCCCTTTCTTGTTTGCAATGGTGATGGACAGGTTGACGGACAAGATCAGGCAGGAGTCTCCATGGACGATGATGTTCGCGGATGACATAGTGATCTGTAGCGAGAGTAGGGTGCAGGTGGAGGAGAGCCTGGAGAGGTGGAGGTATGCACTGGAGAGAAGAGGAATGAAAGTCAGGAGGAGCAAGATGGAATACATATGCGTGAACGAGAGGGAGGACAGTGGAATGGTGAGGATGCAAGGAGTGGAGGTGACAAAGACATATGAGTTTAAATACTTGGGGTCAACTGTCCAAAGTAACGGGGAGTGCAGGAGAGAGGTGAAGAAGAGCGTGCAGACAGGGTGGAGTGGGTGGAGAAGAGAGTCAGGAGTGATGTGTGACAGAAGGGTACCAGCAAGAGTTAAAGGGAAGGTTTACCAGATGGTAGTGTGACCAGCTATGTTGTATGGTTTGGAGACAGTGGCACTGATGAAAAGACAGGAGGTGGAGCTGGAGGTGGCAGAGGTGAAGATGATAAGATTTTCACTGGGAGTGATGAAGAAGGACAGGATTAGGAAGGAGTATATTAGAGGGACAGCTCAGGTTGGACGGTTTGGAGACAAAGCAAGAGAGACAAGATTGAGATGGTGTGGACATGTGTGGAGGAGAGATGCTGGGTATACTGGGAGAAGGATGCTGAATATGGAGCTGCCAGGGAAGAGGAGAAGAGGAAGGACAAAGAGGAGGTTTATGGATGTGGTGAGGGAGGACATGCAGGTGGCTGGTGTGACAGAGGAAGATGCAGAAGACAGGAAGAGATGGAAACGGATGAGCCGCTGTGGCGCCCCCTAACGGGAGCAGCCGAATGTTGTAGTAGTAGTAGTAGCTAGGTTGAACTTTTCAGAAGATTGTTCAAATGATGTACAACTGTTATTGATGAAAATATCTTTAAAGCACTTCGATACCCCTTCGGTGAGATTCTTGAAATGCAGAATCAAGATAAGAAGTTTTGAAGAAATGGTTGGATAGAATACGACCTGAGAGAGAAAAACCGTTAAAACCCAAGTGTTTTCTGAAGATTAGATCAGATTAGATTGTTTTATTAGCCACACGACCAAGGCCTGTAGAATTTGTTTTCGGTACACATTAAACTCTGCAGCATCACACATTCACACCTGTACTTACAGCTGTCCACTTTTGACTGGATCACTCAAGACGCATGTTAATGCCAGGTGTAAACAGCCTCACTGATACACATGGACCCTCTAACAGTTCCAACATGGTGCCACAGTACATACGCAAGACACACATGGTATACAGACAACAGTACTTCTTAAAGGTACACAAAAGTAAACTCAAGACGTGTGTGGAGACAGATTGTGATGCCAGGTGTGAAGTGATGTTCTGAGAGCTGTCCACTTGTGATTGGATCACCAGCCTCAGGATGTTCTATGTTGGTATTGTTGGAGGTCCATGTGTATCAGTCAGTATGTGCTGTAGTAGTGTGTGTGTACTGGTGTGTATTAGTTGTGTGTTTGTGGTTGTTGCAGAACATCTAAAGATCCATACCGGCTTCAAACCATACCGCTGTGATGTCTGTGGGAAGTCTTTCATCAGAGCACCGGACCTGAAGAAACATGAACGTGTCCACAGTAATGAGCGGCCCTTTGCCTGTCAGATGTGTGACAAGGTGTGTACCTGACCAACCTGTCTGTCTGTCTGCCTGCTTCTGTATCAACCTGTCTGTCTGCCTACATCTGTATCAACCTACCTGTCTCCCTGTGTCTGCATCAACCTGTCTGTCTGCCTACATTTGTGTCAACCTGTCTGTCTGCCTACATCTGTATCAACCTGCCTGTCTGCCCGTGTCTGCATCAACCTGTCTGTCTGCCTACATCTTTATCAACCTGTCCGCCTGTGTCGGTATCAACCTGTCTGTGTGCATCAACCTGCCTGTCTGCCTACAGCTGTCAACCTGTCTGCCTGTGTCGGTATCAACCTGTCTGTCTGCCTACATATATGTCAAACTGTCTGCCTGCCTGCATCTGTATCAACCTGTCTGTCTGAAAATTCAGTTCATGTCATGGTATTTCTCGATGATAATCATATCATATTGCGATTTACAAGAAAAAATCTGAATCCTGTTTTGAGCCTTGTTGAAATAATGGTGACGAGATTTTAACCTGAGATAACTCCGAAATAATAATAATGTTATTTATATAGCACTTTTCTAAAACAATGTTACAAAGTGCTTCACACAAAAAAAAACAGACAAGGCAAAAATAAGAATAAGACCAAATAAGAGTAAAAATAAAAACAGTAACAGTAGAACGGTATGCACACTAGAGCTGTGAACTCTCTCGCACCACCAAAACTCAAGAAGTAAACGCAGAGGGACCCAAGACCCCTGACAAGGAGCAGAGGTTCAGCGAAAACAAAGAACAAAAGAAACCCAGACAACCAAGGTAAAGAACAAAACCCAGACAGCCAAGGTAAAGAAACCCAGACAACCAAGGTAAAGAACGAAACCCAGACAACCACCAAGGTAAAGAAAACCCAGACAACAAAGGTAAAGAAAGAAACCCAGACAACCAAGGTAAAGAACGAAACCCAGACAACCAAGGTAAAGAACGAAACTCAGACAACCAAGGTAAAGAACGAAACTCAGACAACCAAGGTAAAGAACGAAACCCAGACAACCACCAAGGTAAAGAACGAAACCCAGACAACCAAGGTAAAGAACGAAACCCAGACAACCACCAAGGTAAAGAACGAAACCCAGACAACCACCAAGGTAAAGAACGAAACTCAGACAACCAAGGTAAAGAACGAAACCCAGACAACCACCAAAGTAAAGAACGAAACCCAGACAACCAAGGTAAAGAACGAAACTCAGACAACCAAGGTAAAGAACGAAACTCAGACATCCAAGGTAATAAAGAACGAAACCCAGACAACCAAGGTAAAGAACGAAACTCAGACAACCAAGGTAATAAAGAACGAAACCTGGACAACCACCAAGGTAAAGAATGAAACCCAGACGACCAAGGTAAAGAACAAAACCGTTCAGCTGAGCAGAAAAGCATGCTAACGTCTGAAGCTAATGACGCTACAGCATCATTCCAAACCAGCCTGGATTGCATTAGCAAGCAGATTCAAGTCTTGAGAAATGAACTGAGAACAGACCTGAAATCGGTCAAGGACGAAATCACAGCCCAAATGAGAAACGAACTGACAAAATTCAAAGAAGACATTGATCACAAATTTGCAAAAAATAACTACAGAGATAAGACAACAGAGAGAGAAGGTGGACGCCACTTTAACTCACATGGAAGAAGTCAAACACGTGGAACAGCGAAGCTAGCTGTGCACTGCAGGGACTACTGACGGAGCAGAAAGTTGTGATGGACAAACTACATGATTTGGAAGCGAGGTCCAGAAGGGAGAACCTATGGATATATGGCATACAGGAGGACGCCAAGTCAAGCTGTTTATGGACAAATGGCTCACAATAAACCTTGACCTCCAGATACAACACGCCCACAGAGCTTTGGCACCAAAACCTAAAGCAGGACAACCTCCTAGATCAATTGTCATCAACTTTCAGCAATTTACTGTGAAGGAGATGGCATTGAAAAAGCGTGGGAGAAGAAAACAGTTACTCAGTGGAAATAGGATTTACTTCGACCATGATTACTCTGCAAGGACGCTGCGATAACATAAAGCGTACACAGACATCAAGAAGATCCTTATGACAGAAGGCATACGCTTCCAGAAGCCCCTCAATAAGCTGCACATACACTGGGACAACAGAGTAAAAACTTCCAGCAGTGCAGAAGTCTTCGCTCTCGCTCCTTAAACAGACTCAAACTAAGTGAAGTGACTTTGCTTGTCTTCATGAAGTCTGAAACCCACTCTTTGCTGCTTGTGGCTTTAATTTTGGCTGATTGAGCTGCTTGCTTCCATTGAGTGCGGAAAGGTTTGAACCCGCAAACTGCTTCTTGCAGTTACATTTATATCTGAATTTTTACTCAGCAAGAAAAACACTGAAATTGAACATCACACCGTTTGACTGAACGTCGGAGTTTAGTTTCCAATAAGGTGCAACTGTCGTTGAGCTGGATGTAATGATTTATTTTGATTTTAAATTTCACCTTTTTGTTGCATCATTCGAAAAGAAATGTTTGAATCATTTAAATTTCAATCCAAATAACTCATTCAGAAATGAAAACCAATTGGAGTTGTGGGATATTTGTATGTTCATCTGTCCTTTTATACTCCCGTTCTTCTCTCCATCAGGCTTTTAAACACAAATCTCATCTGAAAGACCACGAGAGAAGACACCGCGGAGAGAAACCATTTGTCTGCTCTTCCTGCACCAAGGCCTTCGCCAAGGTACTGTTACTACTACTACTACTACTGTAGTACTACTACTTCTACTACTACTACTGTACCACTATAGCCCACTACTACTACTGTAATGCAACTACTACTGCTTCTACTACAGTACTACAACTTCTACCACTACTACGGTAGTAGTAGGGGCTTGTCAGTGATCAGCGTGCAGTCTTGGTTTCTTTTTTTTGGTTTCATTGCAGGTTCATCATAACATAGGTCATCTGCAGGTGAAGCTGATGGAGGTGTACTGGCTGTAGTGAAGTGCATGTTGCAGAGCTTTGAAGTCTCTTACTTTTGACGGTTTTCTATCAGCCACCTTTGCTCAAAACATCGCTACCCCACGATGACTAATCTGGCTACAGCCAGACTTCTGTTTGGTTTAACACAGAGGTTTGGCAATGTGATATAATGTGACGACTGGACCACTTCTTTAGCTTAGCAAACGTTGTGGCTCAGCAGTGCTGTATGCACACCAACATGACTGGAAAAAAACATCCACAACATGAACGATGTTAAAAAAACTTCCCAGTCAAAGTTTTTTCTATGGTTCATATTAAATGTGTAGTCATATTCCTATTCATGTAAATTAACCATCCATCCATCCATTATCCAAGCCGCTTATCCAAATTCGGGTCGCGGGATGCTGGAGCCTATCCCAGCAGTCATTG
Organism: Lampris incognitus; assembly: GCF_029633865.1. Classification (NCBI taxonomy): domain Eukaryota; kingdom Metazoa; phylum Chordata; class Actinopteri; order Lampriformes; family Lampridae; genus Lampris; species Lampris incognitus. Next base: position 39,232,557 of record NC_079229.1, on the reverse strand, counting down.
GGCGACAGGCGCGGAGACACCCTGGACAGGCCGCCAGTTCATCACAGAGTTGACACATTCACACCTAGTTTCACACTTCATACACCTTCGTCACCGCTACTCCTTGCATCCTCACCATTCCACTGTCCTCCCTCTCATTCACGCATATGTATTCCATCTTGCTCCTACTGACTTTCATTCCTCTTCTCTCCAGTGCATACCTCCACCTCTCCAGGCTCTCCTCCACCTGCACCCTACTCTCGCTACAGATCAAAATGTCATCCACAAACATCATAGTCCATGGAGACTCCTGCCTGATCTTGTCCGTCAACATGTCCATCACCACTGCAAACAAGAAAGGGCTCAGAGCCGATCCTTGATGTAATCCCACCTCCACCTTGAACCCATCTGTCATTCCAACCACACACCTCACCACTGTCACACTGCCCTCATACATATCCTGCACCACTCCTACAAACCTCTCTGTAACTCCCGACTTCCTCATACAATACCAAACCTCCTCTCTCGGCAACCTGTCATATGCTTTCTCTAAATCCACAAAGACACATATAACTCCTTCTGGCCTTCTCTATACTTCTCAATCAACATCGCATCTGTAGTGCTCTTTCATGGCATGAAACCATACTGCTGCTGCTGATCATCACCTCTCCTCTTGAGATCCTGTCCATGAATATCACAAACAGAATCAGAGACAAGAGACAACCTTGGCGAACTCTGACAACCACTGAAAACGTATTTGACTTTGTGCCGAGAATGCGGACACAGCTCTCACTTTAGTTACACAAGGACCGGATGATTTGTAGCAACTGCTCCGGTACCCCATACTCCCATAGTACCCCCCCCCCCACAGAGTGCCCCGGGGGTACATTGTCTTAAGCCTCCTCCAAGTCCACAAAACATATGTAGACTGGCTGTTCAAAATCCCATGCCTCCCTCAGCACATCAGCAAGGGTAAAGAGTTTGTCCATTGTTCCACGGCCAGGACAGAATCCGCATTGTTCCTCCTGGATCTGAGGTTCGACAATCAGTCGGAGCCTCCTTTCCAGCACCCTCGAGTAGACTTTCCCAGAGAGGCTGAGCAATGTGATGCCCCGATATTTGGAGCACATCCTCTAGTCCCTTTTTTAAAGTATGGGAATCACTACCCCAGTCTGTCACTCCACAGTTACTGTCCCCGACCTCCATACGACACTGAAGAGGTGTGTCAGCCAAGACAGCCCAACAATGTCCAGAGCCTTCAGCATCTCAGGACGACTCTCATCCACACCCAGTGCCTTGCCACCGAGGAGCTGCTTAACTACCTCAAGAGACCTCTGTCAGGGATCTGGGTGGGGCTTCCCCCGAGTCTTCAGACTCTACCTCCTCCACTGAGGACGTGTTAGCTGGGTTCAGGAGCTCCTCAGAGTGTTCTTTTCACCGCCTGACAACATCCCCAGTCCGGGTCAACAGTTCCCCTCCCCAGCTGAACACAGCCTGAGTCAAGCCCTGCTTCCCCTCCCTGAGTTGCTGTCTGATTTGCCAGAACTTCCTTGAGGCCAACCAAAAGTCCTCCTCCATAGCCTCGCTGAACTCCTCCCCCACCCGAGTTTTTGCTTCCGCGATTGCCGAAACTGCAGCCGTTCTGGCCTCCAGGTACCTGTCTGCTGCTTTAGGAGAGTCTTGGGCCAACCAAGCCCAAAAAGTCTCCTTCTTCAGCCTGACGGCTTCCCTCTGCCAGTGTCCACCAGCGGGTCCTTAGGTTGCCACCTCGACAGACACCGACCTTACAACCACAGCTCCTACCTGCTGCATCTGCAATAGATGCTTTGAACATGGCCCACTCAGACTCCATGTCCTCAGCCTCCCTTGGGATACGTGAGAACTTTTTCCGGAGGTGGGAGTTGAAGACCTCATGGACAGGGGCCTCCACCAGACGTTCCCAGTTCACCCTCACTACACATTTGGGTTTGCCAGGTCTGTTCAGAAGCCTTCCCCGCCATCTGATCCAACTCACCACCAGGTGGTGATCAGTTGACAGCTGTGCTCCTCTCTTCACCTGACTGTCCACAACATTGATCTTTGGCCTAAGGTGTTTTGGTGCCAAGTACACTTCTGAACTATCTTATGTTCGAACATGGTATTTGTTATGGCCAATCCATGACTCGCATAGAAGTCCAATAACAAGGCACTGCTCGGGTTCCGATCAGGGAGGCCGTTCCTCCCAATCACGCCCCTCCAGGTTTCTCCATTGTTGCCCACGTGATTGTTGAAGTCCCCCAGCAGAACTATAGAGTCCCCAGGCGGAACCCTATCCAGGACACCACCCAGAGACTCCAAGAAGGCCAGATACTCCAAACTGCTATTCAGTGCATAAGCACACACAACAGTCAGAGCCTTCCCCCCAGCAACTCGCAGTCGTATAGAGGCGACCCTCTCATTACCCGGGGAGAACTGCAACACGGCGGTGCTCAACCGGGGACTTCTGAGTATCCCCACATCCACCCGACGCCTGTCAAGTTGGCCAACTCTGGAAAAGTAAAGAGACCAGCCCCTCTCCAGGAATTTGGTACCAGAGCCCATGCTATGTGTAGAGGTGAGCGCAACTATATCTAGTTGGTACTGCTCCACCTCCCGCACCAGCTCAGGCCCCTTCCCTGCCAGAGAGGTGACATTCCACGTCCCGAGGACCAATTTGCGATGCCGGAAATTGGCACGCCCCAGTCCGTGCCTTTGCTTGCCACTCGGCCTGACTTGTACCCTACCTCAATGCTCATCGCCACTTGAGATGGGTCCACGGGGTGGTGGCTCCATGTTGTTTTTTTCAGGCTGGGCCCGACCAGGCCCCATGAGCCAAGGCCCGGCCAACAGACACTCACCAGTGAGCTCCCTTCCCAGGTCTGGCTCGAGGAGAGGGCCCTGGTTTCCCCTTTCCAGGTGAGGTGCTGTAGCTCTGCTGGTGTAATTTCATTTGGTGGTTTCAGTTGTTATAAAAAGTATAGTAAAATACAGTTGCATAAGGGGTGGGGATACCTACAGTCAGTTTAGACTGAAGATGTCACTTAGTTGTGACATCAGTAGTAGTTGGGGCGGCATGGTGGCGCAGTGGTTAGCGTGGTCGCCTCACAGCAAGAAGGTCCTGGTTTCGAGCCCCGGGAACCTTGGGGATCGTCCTCTGTGTGGAGTTTGCATGTTCTCCCCGTGTCTGCATGGGTTTCCTCCGGGTGCTCCGGTTTCCTCCTACAGTCCAAAGACATGTAGGTCAGGTGAATTGGCCGTACTAAATTGTCCCTAGGTGTGAGTGTGTGGGCCCTGTGATGAACTGGTGGCCTGTCCAGGGTGTCGCCCTGCCTGCTGCCCAGTGATTGCTGGGATAGGCTCCAGCATCCCTGCGACCCTGAGAGCAGGATAAGCGGTTTGGATAATGGATGGATGTCACTTAGTTGAGTGATGAAACATATGTCAATAAACGTTTTATCCAGATGAGCTGATTCAACCTTCTTTGAGTTTCCTACCTGGATTATTGAGCATGCATCAAGCTAATCCTCTGCTGTGCCTTCTTGGTGGGGGAGTTGATGTTCAACTTCCACCTTAGGTCCTGGGTGATGATGGTGCCCAGGAAGTGGGAGGAATCCACAGGGTCAACTGGGGAGCCACACAGGGTGATGGGGGCAGGTGGGGCTAGGTACTTTCTTAAGTCCACAACCATCTCAACTGTCTTTCGAGCGTTGAGCTCCAAGTTGTTTTGGCTGCACCAGGACATCCGATAATCAATCTCCCACCTGTAGGCGGACTCATCCCCACAAGAGATGAGCCCAGTGAGGGAGTTGTCCTCAGCAAACTTCTTGAGCTTGACTAACTGGTGACTGGAGGCACAGCCGTTCGTGTACAGGGAGAAGAGTAGAGGGGAAAGCACAGCCTTGAGGGGAACCGGTGCTGATGGTCCAGGAGTCAGTAACATATTTTCCCAGCTTCACATACTGCTTCCTGTCATATAGGAAGTCTGTGGTCCACTTGCAAGTTGAGAAATGGACGTGCAGCTGGGAGAACTTGTCCTGCAGCAGATTCAGCTTTGATACTGATGATGATGAATGGATGAATCCAAATAAAATTCAGCAGTAAAATGAAAAATACTTTTTTGGGGAATCTCTTGTCATTCTATGAAGTGCTGGGGAAACGCTCGCTTTTTTTTCTCTTAATTAAAATTGATGAAAAACAACAATCAAATCCTCTGTAAGGCCATTTCCAGGCAGAAGAATGAACTTGCTGGTCTGGTTTGCTGGTTACAAACTATTTTCATCATTTATTCTGAATCCTGGTTCAAACCAAATATTAATTTCTGTCTTGATATCCTTAGAGTCAGATTAATGACCTTTATTTTTCTGTAGGTTTCTCTGTAGGTCTGATTTATTTCCTGTTTTGGTTTCCAGGCGTCAGACCTGAAGCGTCATGAGAACAACATGCACAGTGAGAGGAAGCAGCTTGCGTCTTCCAGCCTGCAGACGGAGACAGAGACGCTGCAGGCAGCCGCCATGGCAGCAGAGGCAGAACAGCAGCTGGAGACCATTGCCTGTTCCTAGCAGGAAGTGACCTGGCCCTGACCCTGTCTCTTACAGGATGGGCAGGGCTTTGTGACCTGAAACTGATCTCACCTCTGATCACTGGACAACAAATTTTTTGAAACGTTTTGCTTCCTGAAAAAAAATTAGAGATTATGATAGACAACGTCAAGCTGAACACAAAAATAATTTCAGGTTTGCTGTATCACGCAGGAATTTGGAGAAACATTAAAATAACTTTTATTGAATTTAACATGTTTAATCACATAATGATGCTGACACATTGTGTTAGTTCAGCTGAGCTTCAAATATTTTGCTGCTGATTTTGGTTTGTACTCAGCATCTGGTGCCTCGTGTCAGTGTCCAACAATAGTCGGCCAGCATTGATGGATTCCAGTTGCCCTGATGCCTCTTTTCCATGGTCCAATGTCCTGGTGAAACCTTTCACCATGTTCCTCACTGACTGACCAAGATCAGCAGGGAAGAAGTCCAAGTGTGATGCAGAACATGAATTTTCAATGACGTGTTGCACTTCATGGTGTTGTGTGTTTTAAGCATTTGTCAAGCAGCTCAGTGTAGTTTGGTGCTCTATAGTTGCCAAGAAAATTCTCAACAACATCCTTAAATGCCTTCCACGCTATTTTCTCTGCCCCACTAGCAGATCTTCTGACTCCCTGTCATTGATGACCTGATTTGTGGACCAACAAAAATGCCTTCCTTCGTCTTGGCATCAGTTATTCTTGGAAACGTCTGTCTCAAATAGTGAAATCCATCACTTCCTTTATTCACTGCTTTCACAAAAATGTTCATCAGTCCGAGTCTTATATGAAGAGGAGGCAGAAATATCTTTGTTGGGTGGACAAGTGGTTTATGCACCACACTTTTCTGCCCTGGAACGAAATGCTTATGGAGCGGCCAGTTCTTTTTAATGTGATGTGACTCTGTAGTACGACTATCCCATTCACACAGGAAACACCAGTACTTTGGATATCTGAGCTGCGCTCCTAGTAGCAGTGCCAATACTTTTACATCACCACACATGTTATTGTATGTTTCTTTCATGTGTTCCGCGTAGCTGCCAGTGGTTATTGAAGGGTGGACATTGCCATTGTGCAACAGGGCAGCTTTCAGTCTGAACTTTGACAGATCTATAAAAAGACGCCATTGTTTTGGGTCATGCACACAACCCAAAGCCATGAACAGTCCATCAATGTCAGTGCAGAAACAGAGGGTGTCAACCTGTGTAAAGAAGTTTGTCAAATGTTCTTGGCGGTTCTGCAAGATAGAAATGTTTGTACCTGGTGACAGCTAACTGCATCCTTGCAGTCTTGAACCAAGTAGTTCTGCTTTAGCTTTTGACAAATCTAAGTCCCTGACCAGGTCATTTAATCCTGGCTGTGTTATCAGACAAGGAAAACCAGGCATAAAGGGTTCAACATCTGGATCAGTGTCATTTTCCACATCTGGTTAATGCATTGTGGCATCTTCATCTGCCTCATCTAGGCTCCATGTCTCTGGTGGCTTCGGTACTGGCAAACTGTCATCATGTGACACTGGTCTCACGGCTGGAAGCAGGTTGGGGTATTCAGTAGATTTATCTTCAGTAGAGAAGCCAGATACACTGGCCAAACAGAAGTAACAGTCCGTCACCTGATCCTTCTGTTCTCGCCATATCATTGGGACTGCAAATGGCATTGACTTCCAAGTACCTCTGAGCCAAGCTCTCAGGTTGACTGCACATGTGAGAAGTCCAGGGTTTCTCTTGGTCACCAATGTTGCATCAGAAGTACAGTTCATAGGCTTTCTTAATAAGTGCAGTCATGGTGCGTCTTTGAGCCTTAAGCGTGTCCTCGCCACAGATGTAACAGGATGTACTGCATCTGCTGCAGCATTGTCGAGACATTTCTGCTGTATTAAATCTTCCTCAAGACAATAAATCCTGTTGTTAAGTACACTCACTCTGCTACTGCCTGAAGAACATGTGCACCAACATGCGTCCAAACAGCATCTGTACATGTATCAGCTTTAACAGCCTGTAGGCCAGCATCAAACCTGACTCAGCATGCCCAGGCTGCCTAAGACAACATCTGCAGAGCACCTACACTGAGTGCGAGCCCAGGCATGCTTGGACAGACCAAAACAGCTTGCTTTGTGGGTAATATACAAGTAGACTTACAATACGATGGGACATCACAAAAATAGGTTATATCTACAAAACGGTATGTGATAGGAAAATTTCAGGTGATTTTTGTGATCAGCAGCCAGAAAGCCATAAAATACACCCAGAAGTGTCCAGGGAGCACAATCTTGGTTGTCCAGTGGTAGGAGGTGCCTTGCTCTGTGCCGTTCCTAAGAGACACTCAACACCTGTGAGAAGCGGCGCTCTCACAAAATGAAGAAACATTTTAAACAAAACTTTGCCAGCACCGACATGAAGACACCACAGCGCCCCCTTCCTGTCTACCCTGGACATGTTCAGCAGCATGGTGTTACCATGGTGACCATGTACAGCGCTGTCGGTACAAGAACTGGAATTTCTTCCTGCTGTGGGAAAATTCCCTGCTAGAGTGGGGTGGTAAGATTCCCATTCAGAGAAATTTTCTCAATGATACTTTTCTTTCCTTCCTTCCATATTCTGAATAAAGAACACGTGATTTGTAGAACGATGTGTGTGTGTGAGATAGTGTATGGTATGTGTGTGTGTGTGATAGTGTATGGTATGTGTGTGTGTGTGAGATAGTGTATGGTATGTGTGTGTGTGTGAGATAGTGTATGGTATGTGTGTGTGTGTGAGATAGTGTATGGTATGTGTGTGTGTGTGAGATAGTGTATGGTATGTGTGTGTGTGAGATAGTGTATGGTATGTGTGTGTGTGTGAGATAGTGTATGGTATGTGTGTGTGTGAGATAGTGTATGGTATGTGTGTGTGTGTGAGATAGTGTATGGTATGTGTGTGTGTGTGATAGTGTATGGTATGTGTGTGTGTGAGATAGTGTATGGTATGTGTGTGTGTGTGAGATAGTGTATGGTATGTGTGTGTGTGTGATAGTGTATGGTATGTGTGTGTGTGTGATAGTGTATGGTGTGTGTGTGTGTGTGAGATAGTGTATGGTGTGTGTGTGTGTGTGAGATAGTGTATGGTATGTGTGTGTGTGTGAGATAGTGTATGGTATGTGTGTGTGTGTGAGATAGTGTATGGTATGTGTGTGTGTGAGATAGTGTATGGTATGTGTGTGTGTGAGATAGTGTATGGTATGTGTGAGATAGTGTATGGTATGTGTGTGTGTGTGAGATAGTGTATGGTATGTGTGAGATAGTGTATGGTGTGTGTGTGTGTGAGATAGTGTATGGTATGTGTGTGTGTGAGATAGTGTATGGTATGTGTGTGTGTGTGAGATAGTGTATGGTATGTGTGTGTGTGTGAGATAGTGTATGGTATGTGTGTGTGTGAGATAGTGTATGGTATGTGTGTGTGTGAGATAGTGTATGGTATGTGTGAGATAGTGTATGGTATGTGTGAGATAGTGTATGGTGTGTGTGTGTGTGAGATAGTGTATGGTATGTGTGTGTGTGAGATAGTGTATGGTATGTGTGTGTGTGTGAGATAGTGTATGGTATGTGTGTGTGTGTGTGTGTGAGATAGTGTATGGTATGTGTGTGTGTGTGAGATAGTGTATGGTATGTGTGTGTGTGTGAGATAGTGTATGGTATGTGTGTGTGTGAGATAGTGTATGGTATGTGTGTGTGTGTGAGATAGTGTATGGTATGTGTGTGTGTGAGATAGTGTATGGTATGTGTGTGTGTGTGAGATAGTGTATGGTATGTGTGTGTGTGTGAGATAGTGTATGGTATGTGTGTGTGTGATAGTGTATGGTATGTCTGTGTGTGAGATAGTGTATGGTATGTGTGTGTGTGAGATAGTGTATGGTATGTGTGTGTGTGTGATAGTGTATGGTATGTGTGTGTGTGTGATAGTGTATGGTATGTGTGTGTGTGTGAGAGAGACAGATAGTATATGGTGTGTTTGTGATAATGTATGATGTGTGTGTGTGTGAGAGAGAGAGCTAGTGTATGGTATGTGTGTGTGAGAGAGATAATGTATGGTGTGTGTGTGTGTGAGAGAGAGAGAGATAGTGTATGGTGTGTGTGTGTGTGTGAGAGATAGTGTATGGTGTGTGTGTGTGTGTGTGTGAGAGATAGTGTATGGTGTGTGTGTGTGTGTGAGAGAGAGATAGTGTATGGTATGTGTGTGTGTGTGTGAGAGAGAGATAGTGTATGGTGTGTGTGTGTGTGTGTGTGTGAGAGAGAGATAGTGTATGGTGTGTGTGTGTGTGTGTGAGAGAGAGATAGTGTATGGTATGTGTGTGTGAGAGATAGTGTATGGTGTGTGTGTGTGTGTGTGAGAGATAGTGTATGGTTTGTGTGTGTGTGTGTGTGTGAGAGATAGTGTATGGTATGTGTGTGTGTGTGAGATAGTGTATGGTATGTGTGTGTGTGTGAGATAGTGTATGGTATGTGTGTGTGTGTGAGATAGTGTATGGTATGTGTGTGTGTGAGATAGTGTATGGTATGTGTGTGT
>NC_079229.1:39175943-39213443 GCF_029633865.1 Lampris incognitus | reverse complement strand
TAACCTGCCTCTCTGGGCACAGATGGAGCTGGCCTCTGCACGTCTCTCACTCTGGTCGGTGGTCTGCTCGCAGTTACCCCCCTCAGCTAGAAAAATATCACAGAACCCATTAGTCACAAACACTTTAAGGATCTGGAACCAGTTTAGGAAGCAGTTTGGCCTGCACTCTCCAACGGGTCTAGCCCCAGTATATAGAAACCACCTCTTCTTACCATCTTGCTCTGATCCAGTGTTCCAAATTTGGTCAGAAAAAGGACTATTAACCATCTACAATCTGTACGCTAATGGTGTTTTCTCCTCCTTTGCACAGCTGTCAACAAAATTTAACCTTCCACACACCCACCTGTTCCGCTTCTTCCAAATCAGGCACTTTGTTAAAAACCAGTTCCCACAGTTCCCTGGTCGCCCACCAGAAACACAGTTAGACTCGTTTCTGTGTCTAGACGCTAGTCGTAAGGGTCTCATCTCAATCCTATACAATAACATACTCAGACTAAACCCAACTCACCTAGACTCCCTGAGAGCCGCTTGGGACCAGGACCTCGGGACCACTATGACAGATGAGCAATGGTGGCAGGCACTAGACCTTGTACACACTTCTTCTATATGCGCAAGACACAGTTTATTGCAGTGTAAGGTTTTACATAGAGTCCACTATACCAACGCTAGACTAGCTAGGATTTATCCAGACAGAACAGACTCATGTAACAGTTGTAAACAGTCTCCAGCTGATTACATACATATGTTCTGGTCATGTCCGCGGCTTGCTGAATTCTGGACAAACATTTTTGATACATTAAGTACCGTCTCGGAGACAGTGATAGACCCTGTCCCTCTCACTGCCCTCCTTGGAATTACCGAATCCCAACCTATGTTTCCTAAGGCCACAAACCAAGTTATTACATTTACTACTCTACTTGCCCGAAGGCTCATACTTCTTAAATGGACCCACTCTTCCCCTCCCACTCACAATAGCTGGATTCAGCAGATACTACTCTGCATCAAGCTTGAGAAAATTAGATACTCATTAAAGGGTTCTCTACAGACATTCCGTAAAACTTGGCAACCCCTCTTAGAACACATTGACACCTTAACTATCAATGAAGAAACTGACTGATCAGAGCTGACCCCCTCTTTTTTATTATTCATTATTCACTCTTTTCATGTTATCCTTATTTTATTCCTTTTAGTTTCCCATCTCTCTTCGTTTACCATGTTTTCTCTCAACTCTCTTTAGTTGCCCCCCCCCTTTTTTTCTCCTCCTTCCCCTCTCCCTTGAAATGAATGTGTGTGTATGAATGTGACCCCAGGGGAACGGGCGGGATAGTGGGCGGGGGGGGGGGGGACTGGAGTGGAGGGTGGGGAAGGGGGTTCCGAGAATTGGGTGGGCTTGCTTTGAGGGATGGGTTTTTGTATCACTAGCAGGACAATTATAACACTGTTGTCTTTATTGTTCCACTGCTAACACAATCATTCTTAATTCTACTGTATAACTGTATAAATGCATTTGCCTTCCTGTGTGAAAAGCAATAAAATTATTTTGAAAAAAAAAGGAAGAAAAAGTGCTATACAAATAAACTCTGATTGACTGACTGATTGATATATATATACACACACACGACATATGTATATATATACACATACATACATACATACATACATATACACACACGTCATATATGTATATATGATATATACACACATATATATATATATATATGATATATATGTGACATAGTATATGTGTGTGTGTACGTGTACATATATATATATACACATACATGCACGTGGCTAATGGTTAACAGTTATCTAGCAAACGTGGCTAGGGTTACAGTTAGGGTTAGAGTTAGGGTTGTTGCATGTTCGCATCGGCCTTGACTGACAGGCAGATCTGGCCAATCCTAGCGCCTGAGGGGGGGGAACTTTCCGGGTTCATGCTAGGAAAAAAAATAATTCGCACCCGGGTCATGTCAACTACTCAACCTAACTACACCTGCAAGAAGATGGTACAACATGACATTCTGTAATGAAGCCAAACCTAAAGAACCAACATGTCAATAGAAAAGATGATGCTGAATGATTGACAGGCATCTGTCTGCTCAATATGTTGGTGTTGGGCTGATGTTCATCTGAACTTGTAAGTTTAGACGGACATCGGGTTGCTGAAAACTGAACTGAAACAAAACTGAAATCCCTGTTAAACCAGGGCAGACCTCCCCACATACATCTCCATGTAGAAACCCCTGGAGGTAGAGAATCACATAATACTGTACACAGACAGTTTCCTCCTCCTCCTCCTCCTCCTCCTCCTCCTCCTCCTCCTCCTCCTCAGCAGAAGATCCAGGCACCGTGTCAGCGGAAGACGTGAAATAAAATGAGAATAAACTTTCTTTTATGAAACAGAAGACACTTCAGATGCTTTCCTGCCATACGACAATGTCCTGTAAACCCTCTAGTCTGTAAAACTCCTTTTTGTCAAACAAAACTTTGACTTAAATGTCGTAACAAGATGTCATCTTCTGGCTCCACGTTGTGCTGGTCATGATTTTGAGAGTTTGTGTGAATTTCATTTTGGAGGCTGTTTAAGGTCGTTTTCAGCTCATCAATCGGGTTTTTAACCTACAGACTTGAAATAAGATGAATAAAATCATAAGATGAATGAATGAGGACAAAAGGGGTGCTTAAACAGTACAGACCTGTCTGTGGCAGGCCGATAGCTTAGCTAGAATTTTGTAATTGCGCATTAAAAGAAATGGAAGACTGTCAAGTTGAGAGAAAATATATCCATCCATCGCTTATCCTGCTGTCAGGGTTGCGGAGATGCTGGAGCCTATCACAGCAGTCATCGGGCAGCAGGCGGGAAGACACCCTGGACAGGCCGCCACAGCATCACAGACTGTTTTTCAGTTAGCCTTAAAGCTATAGTTATGTGTGGAAAAGTCCAAGAAAATTAAGACCACCATTTCCACAGGTGGTGGTACCAACAGATGTCCTGATATGAGTTTGATTTTTCACAGGAAGTAAAAAACAGTGCATCTGTAGCTTCAGTACTCTTATTGTCAAGCAGTACAAGTTACACTTGAGATGTCCTCCGCTGTAGTTAAACTCCCTTTCAGTGTCCCATGCCTTGTCGACCGCTCATTCAACCTCTTTGTTGTCTTGGAAATTTTGCCAATTTTCAACCTCAGGTCCATGTGTTAACCTTAGGGTTGACATATTGGTGGCACAGTGGTTAGCACTGTCGCCTCGCAGCAACAAGGTCCCGGGTTCGAACCCCAGAGTTGTCCAACCCTGTGGGGTCATCCCAGGTCATCCTCTGTGTGGAGTTTGCATGTTCTCCCCGTGTCTGCGTGGGTTTCCTCCAGGTGCTCCGGTTTCCCCCACCATCAAAAGAGACATGCATGTTAGGGTTAGTACTCCTGTCTGTGCCCCTGAGCAAGGCCTTAGGAAAAGAACTAGAGTTGGTCCCCAGGCGCTGCATCAAGGTAGCAGCCCACTGCTCCTAGCTAGGATGGGTTAAATGCAGAGCGTAACTTCCCTACGGGGATCAATAAAGAACCTCAAAATAAAATAAAAAAATCTACAACATACGCAATACTTGTCAATGTTGTGTGCATCGCCTCAGCCCGCTATAGCAACCTGGCTTACTGCTGCCTCCACTGATGTCATTGGATGACGGAAGAACTACAAGGCAGATTTGCTGAGACTGTTTTCTGATCTCCACTGCTGAGAAACTCACGCAATGCATTCTGGTACATGTAGGCAATGTAGAACAGCTTTATTTGCAAGAGAATGATGATTTTTCTGTTAAAATGATTGCATTGAAGCGGTTAGTTTCAAATGATTAGACAGACCACTAGCACTTACTGGACATGCAGATTAGTGGCCAAAAAACAAAACAAAAACAGTCAGTAAGTCAGACCTGTACCTTCGGGATACGGACTGGCTCTCAGGGCTGAGTCGGGCTGGGGGAGCAGCCGCCCGTCTCACACTAAAAATCTGCATCCACTAAGTAATAGCGGATCTGTCTAGTCTTTTAAAACTATAACCATTTCAATGCAAATAATGTTGACAGAGAAATCGAGTCTCCTGCCAACAGGGCTGTCAGTCCGTTGCTAGAACAGCAGTATGATCCGTACATATGCTCACTTGTAACCCACTCTTCTGAAGATTTATTTGCATCCCTTGCTCACAGAAAAGAACGGCATACACGGCTCATCCACATATGCACGAGACCTTCCAGCTGTGGTCACCATACGGGCCAGGCCCACTCGACTAGACCCGACTAGTCCGTAACATCAGGCCCACTCGACTACACCCGGCTAGTCCGTAACACCAGGCCCACTTGACTAGAGCCGACTAGTCTGTAACACCAGGCCCACTCCACTAGACCCGACTAGTCCGTAACACCAGGCCCACTCCACTAGACCCGACTAGTCCGTAACACTAGGCCCACTCGACTAGACCCGACTAGTCTGTAACACCAGGCCCACTCCACTAGACCCGACTAGTCCGTAACACCAGGCCCACTCCACTAGACCCGACTAGTCCGTAACACTAGGCCCACTCGACTAGACCCGACTAGTCTGTAACACCAGGCCCACTCCACTAGACCCGACTAGTCCGTAACACCAGGCCCACTCCACTAGACCCGACTAGTCTGTAACACCAGGCCCACTCCACTAGACCCGCCTAGTCCGTAACACTAGGCCCACTTGTGTGAAGAAACTCTTCATGTTAAGAGTGATCCATGTTGCCAGTTTCATTTTCAGAGCAAATGGATCGTCGCTATTTGGAGGGACAACTTCACCTTTCGCCATCACACCTGCATCTGTGGCCGGCGTTTTAGAAAAGAGGATGTTCGTGAGCCAGGGTTCGACACAGGTCGGCTAGTGCCAAAGAAGGGAGCGGTTCCGGCGTTGTTCGAGTGGAACAATTTCTCCATCCCACTTCCGGTACTGGGGGTTTGGGAGAGGTGAGAGACCGACGGAGGATGACACACCAGACGAGGAGGCTGAAACAATCCCCGGGGACCACGACTACGCTCCGGTTCCGGTTCCGGATCCTGTCGGTGTCAATTCAGCTCTTCAATGATGATGAACTGAGTTGTATACCATCTCGCGGATAAATGTAAATCTTGTTATGTGTAGAAACACTACATGAAATCCGTTTCATATTATTGAAGTTATTGAATATTGGTGTAGTGAAATACATTCACTCTGTTCAATTTAACTGATACTCAGGTTTGTTTGGTCACTCACCGGTCAGTTCTGCTCATTACCTTTCTTTAACATTACTGTCGGTAATACAAGACACGATATTCCACTGCTAATCATTTATTTTTATTACACCGAGTTAAAGCACGCCAAACAGCAACCACTGTCAAAACACTCCACACAGAGAGGAGAACCAGACACCCACATAGCTAACAGATGAGGAGCAAGGGAGTTAACAGATCATTAGAATAGCTTTAATTACAATTAAAACAAGTTCTCTTTCTAATCAAACATCCGAAAACATGAGGAAAGTGTTCTTGCATCTGCATTTATAACTTCTTTTGTTTTTAACTCAAACTTGATTTAACCATGTTGTGATCTGCCACTTCAGTACAATTTAACATTATATACACTACCACTGACTGACTACCCCTGTAAATAACTGAGCCGAGTATGCCAGCGTGCAAGGCAGTACAGCAGCACTCAGGGCAGTAAGGCAGCGTGCAGAGCAGTAAGGCAGCATTCAGGGCAGTAAGGCAGCGTGCAGGGCAGTAAGGCAGCATGCAGAGCAGTAAGGCAGCGTGCAGAGCAGTACAGCAGCATGCAGAGCAGTACAGCAGCATGCAGAGCAGTACAGCAGCGTGCAGAGCAGTACAGCAGCGTGCAGAGCAGTACAGCAGCGTGCAGAGCAGTACAGCAGCGTGCAGAGCAGTAAGGCAGCGTGCAGAGCAGTACAGCAGCATGCAGGGCAGTACAGCAGCGTGCAGAGCAGTACAGCAGCGTGCAGAGCAGTACAGCAGCGTGCAGAGCAGTAAGGCAGCGTGCAGGGCAGTAAGGCAGCATGCAGAGCAGTAAGGCAGCGTGCAGAGCAGTAAGGCAGCGTGCAGAGCAGTAAGGCAGCGTGCAGAGCAGTAAGGCAGCATTCAGGGCAGTATGCCAGCGTGCAGGGCAGTAAGGCAGCGTGCAGAGCAGTAAGGCAGCATGCAGGGCAGTAAGGCAGCATGCAGAGCAGTAAGGCAGCATGCAGGGCAGTAAGGCAGCGTGCAGGGCAGTAAGGCAGCATGCAGAGCAGTAAGGCAGCATGCAGAGCAGTAAGGCAGTATGCAGAGCAGTAAGGCAGCGTGCAGGGCAGTAAGGCAGCGTGCAGGGCAGTAAGGCAGCGTGCAGGACAGTAAGGCAGCGTGCAGGGCAGTAAGGCAGCGTGCAGGACAGTAAGGCAGCGTGCAGAGCAGTAAGGCAGCGTGCAGGGCAGTACGGCAGCATGCAGAGCAGTAAGGCAGCATGCAGAGCAGTAAGGCAGCATGCAGGGCAGTAAGGCAGCATGCAGAGCAGTAAGGCAGCGTGCAGGACAGTAAGGCAGCGTGCAGGGCAGTAAGGCAGCGTGCAGGACAGTAAGGCAGCGTGCAGGGCAGTAAGGCAGCGTGCAGGACAGTAAGGCAGCGTGCAGGGCAGTAAGGCAGCGTGCAGGACAGTAAGGCAGCGTGCAGAGCAGTAAGGCAGCGTGCAGGGCAGTACGGCAGCATGCAGAGCAGTAAGGCAGCATGCAGAGCAGTAAGGCAGCATGCAGAGCAGTAAGGCAGCGTGCAGGGCAGTAAGGCAGCATGCAGGACAGTAAGGCAGCATGCAGAGCAGTAAGGCAGCGTGCAGGGCAGTACGGCAGCATGCAGAGCAGTAAGGCAGCGTGCAGGGCAGTACGGCAGCATGCAGGATAGTAAGGCAGCATGCAGAGCAGTAAGGCAGCATGCAGAGCAGTAAGGCAGCATGCAGAGCAGTACGGCAGCATGCAGAGCAGTATGGCAGCATGCAGGACATTAAGGCAGCATGAAGAGCAGTAAGGCAGTGTGCAGGGGTCAGTAAAGCACCTATCAAACTCTGACGAGATGCTCTCAACTTGCTCCTCTTAATATGTATTATCAAGCTGTGCTTTGTCGTTACCCTGACGTTTAAGTTCTGCCTGCATGTGAGCAAAGTTTCGCCAGTCACTGCACTGCTGCCTACTTGACAGCAGTCGGAGCTTGCTTATAAACGTGTTCACTGAGCCGATCATGTTTATTACACATTTATCCTTTCCCTGTAGTTCTAAATTCAGCTCATTCAGCATGCTGGTGAGATCGGTTAGGAATGCCAAATCCAAAAGCCACTTGTTGTCCTCTAGCTGTGTATACTCAGCATGTTTAGTGAGCTTGAGAAAATCTTTGATTTCAGGCAACTCGCACGGAATCTCTCCAAAAATGTGCCTCTGCTGAACCACATTACATCCGTGTGCAGCAACAGGTCTGTGTTCTGCTTCTGTCTCCTCCATGTGTGCACGAAATAGCCTCCTCTGTAGGCTCCTTGCCCTAACTGAGCACACAATCTTCAAAGCAATATCCATCACTTCTTTCATGTTTAAGATCTTCCCACACAGCGCTTGTTGGTGAATTATGCAATGATAATTAAGGAAGTCCGGGAAAGAATCACTTTGCTTGCACAATCCAACGAACTCATTAGTACGGCCTACCATAGCAGGTGCGCCATCAGTTGTAATGGAGATGGGTTTTAAAAGGAGCAGTTTATTCTGCAGCACAGTGGCGCAGTGGTTAGTGCGGTCGCCTCACAGCAAGAAGGTCCTGAGTTCAAGCCCCGGGGTAGTCCAACCTTGGTGGGTCATCCCGGGTAGTCCTCTGTGTGGAGTTTGCATGTTCTCCCTGTGTCTGTGTGGGTTTCCTCCGGGGGCTCCGGTTTCCTCCCACAGTCCAAAGACATGGAAGTCAGGTGAACTGGCGGTACTAAATTGTCCCTAGGAACGAATAGGTTTGTGTCTGTGTCAGCCCTGTGATGGCCTGGCGGCCTGTCCAGGGTGTCTCCCCGCCTGCCACCCATTGACTGCTGGAATAGGCTCCAGCATCCCCGCGACCCTGAGAGCTGGATATGCGGTTAAGATAATGGATGGATGGACAGTTTATTCTGGTTAACGAATTCCATGTATGGCTGAAAAATATCTTCACCTCTAGTCTGTCCTTAAAGTGGCAAAATGGTGAGCAGCTCTTCTTTTGCACTCATATCTTCAAAGGCCATTCAAATGAAAATGCAGAACTGTGCCCCATCTACCATATCGGTTGACTCGTCGAACAGGAGGGAAAAACACTCAGATGTGTCAATGTCCTTCTTCAGTTGCTCGGGAAGATTCTCGGCCATTTCCTTACAGCGTCATGCAACAGTATTCCGGGATGGTTGAACGTCTTTAATGGCATTCACAACATCCGTTTTATTCTTGAAATCACCGGAGTGCATCCCCAGCCACAACAAACGCCTCTTTCACAATTTCGCCAACTTTGAAAGATTTCTTATGCTTAGCAAGAACATGACTGACGTGATATGATGCTGTTGTTGCAGCCTTACCCTTCATGTTGGGTCTCGTAAAAATTGACTGTTTGAAGAAGAGTTTGAACCCACCTCCGATGCTCCTGGCCTTACTCCCCTTCCACCTGGTCTCTTGCACACACAGTATGCCTACCTTTCTTCTCTCCATCATATCAGCCAGCTCTCTCCCTTTACCAGCCATAGTGCCAACATTCAAAGTTCTGACTCTCACCTCTACACTCCTACCCTTCCTCCTGTCCCGCTGCCTCTGGACATGTCTTCCCCCTCTCCTTCTCCTTCACCCAACAGTAGCATAGTTTCCACTGGCACTCTGCTGGCCAGCAGTACCGGTGGCAGTCGTTGGCTGGGTTATCAACTTAAAAAGTAAACATTCAAAAACAAACAAGAATTACAATTAAAGTGTAAACCAAAAGAGCAACAGCTACACAGTAAACAAAAAATAAGTTGAAACAAGTAGGCTACACATTGCAGTAGCAACTTAGTACGCTCACAATTTCAAGAGCAATGGCAGGTTCTTCTTCAAGAAGATGAGCATTTGTGCTCTCTCTCCTCCTAACCTGTTCCTCCGTGCACCAACAATGTTGTAGGCTGCACTGAACAGTCTCTCACTATCCATATGGTACAAGGAGCACAGAGACATTTGGCAGCAGTGGCATCCAAGGTGGGACACCAAACTAGGTTGCTTCCCCAGTACTGAAATGGGCTATCTGAGCACAGGATAGTTTTCTCTGTCAAATATATCTGTATTTGAATCTGTGTAATTGTGCTACTCGCCCCACACTCGCCCCCTCATCATGCTCCCTCCTGCAGGATTTCCTCAAACAGACCCTTCAAGCTACTCCTTCTGCTTCTGCTACTTGGCTGTGCTTCCATACTTGGGAACTTTTCTGGTGCTGGCTCTGCTGCCTCAGTTGTGGTCTTCCTCAATGACCCTTCCATTTTCTTCACTTCTTGCATCAGTGCATCCTGTGCATGCTTGATGCTGCCTGCACTTGTGAAGTATCTGAAATAACAATAAAACACAATAAACAAATGTCTAAAAAAATAACCAAAAACATCCTCCATAGTAGCTCTTGATGGTGACAGACATAAGTTAATGCAATAGTAATGCATACGATGCATGTGCATAAAATATTAACAATGCAATATCTAGATATCTAGAACATCATTTCTAAGTTTTGATTATAATATGGACTATTACATTTAATAAGCACACTAATGGACATACCTGTCTTTGAAACGCGGGTCCAAGAGAGTGGCAACTGCATACATTGGCTCATCCTCGATGGTTCTGAATCTTTTCTTGACAGCCTCTAGAAGGGTAGTTTTCATCATTTTTATACCCGTGTCCTCCTGGTTCTCCCGAGCAAGCAGCCGTTTCAGCACCGTGACCGAAGGGATAACTTCAGCTGCAGAGGAGGTGGAGGAGCTAATTTGTCTGGTCAGTTCTTGAAAAGGTGCCAGAACAGCGATGATTTTCTCCAGCAAAGCCCACCTGTTGGCTGTCAGGGTCGCTGGCAGGTCGTGGTCAGCTCCATATGATGAACTCGATCGCTTCTGCTCCAGTAGACTCTCGACCATAAAAAGCATGCTATTCCACCTTGTCGTCACGTCTTTTGGATATCCTCCAGGCGTGTAGTAGCCAGTGGCGAGTGTTTAAAGTGGCCAATTATCTTTTGAGCATTTGCCAACGCATCGCTCACA
Organism: Lampris incognitus; assembly: GCF_029633865.1. Taxonomy (NCBI): domain Eukaryota; kingdom Metazoa; phylum Chordata; class Actinopteri; order Lampriformes; family Lampridae; genus Lampris; species Lampris incognitus. The sequence continues at coordinate 39,203,160 of NC_079229.1, read as the reverse complement.
CTTTGGTGTGATAGTAGCCCTTCGTGCACCACCAGCTGGATTGAGTGGGCGAAGCATCCTAAACTCGACAAGTCCATCGTTTTCTTCATGTTGCTTGCATTGTTGTGCAAAACAACACAAACGCTGGGCTTGGGGATGTTCCATTTTACCAGCATCCCTTCAACTGTTTCGGCAACTGACCCACGGAATTCATTCGCTTGCAGCACCACAGTTTGAAGAGCAAATGTCGAAGCCACGTCCACCCAATGTGCAGTTAAACTGAGCAAAGACATTGGGCATATGTCGGCGCTCCAAATGTCAGTTGTAAAGCTAATCGCCTGCACGTCTTAGCCTATATGAAATGTGTCCCCTCACTGTCTCGTAGAGTTTGGGGAGGGCAGTTTCGGAGATGTATTTGCGACTTGGCAAACTGTACCTTGGCTCCAAATGATCCATTATCCTGCAGGTTCAGTGCAGACTGGTTCATGAGACAGGTTCCTGTTCGTCAAATCAATAAAGTTTCTGTGAATGATATCACTCCTATGAATCTAATACTGTTAAAGGCTACGTTAAATATATATTTCATATGAGACCCCATACATAACCCTAGTGTGTGTAAAAATGTGTAAAAGTAATGGGATTCACAGAAACGGTATTGGGTTCTGAGTTCTGTAACCTTTTACACACGTTCTGTGTTCCCTATTATTTTAAATGAGCAAAGTGAAATTAGTAATGACTTGGCTACAAGTTTTGATTTACACATTGGTGCATATCAACTGTGTGTTTTTGGTTAATTTTTTTCATTCATATAGTCAATTCATACATCATTCATATTTTTCTCACTGTACTGATGTAGTCTCCTTTATAACAAAATTCAGTAATTTATTGTGCATAAAAAGAACGTTTAAATGTTTAACATGTACTGTAACAGATCAACACATTCTCACGAAACGGTTCGTGAGATATCGTACGAAAAGTTATGCACAAGTTTTCCTGGATAATCCTACGAATGTCCCACGACACGAGCGATTCAGAGCACCTGCGCAATCCTCTGCAGTGCAGAACAGCTTCCCTCCACCCCCCCCCCCACCCCCCCAGGGTTAGGGTTCGGTCACGTCATCCCAGCCTGGCCCACGGTTACGTGGGTTACATACGAATTTTAGTGCATTACTTTTCGTACGTTTTACTATGACCAGGGAATGAGAACAGCCTGAACAGATATGTGTATTTTTACAGATTGTACTTTAGGGATTCTCATCCTTTAAGAGCGGCGAAGAAGAAATGGATTCGTGTAAATTAGTGTAACGCTAGCTAAATGTCAGCAATTTGGGAATATTTTACACTGCAAAATCCCACCAGTAAAACGGCAACGTGTACAGTATGCAAGGCTTTAGTTTGGAGGGGGGCACGTGTGCTGCCAATTTCAACACCAGCAGTCTTCCAAAGCATTTGAAGACGCATGACGCCAAAGAGCACGAGGAGTTCAACAAGGTAAGGCAAGGCAAGGCAAGGGAGGGCAGGGCAAGGCAGGGCAAGGGGGGGCAGGGCAAGGCAAGGCAAGGGGGGGCAGGGCAAGGCAGGGCAAGGGGGGGCAGGGCAAGGCAAGGCAAGGGGGGGCAGGGCAAGGCAAGGGGGGGGCAGGGCAAGGCAGGGCAAGGCAAGGGGGGGCAGGGCAAGGCAAGGGGGGGGCAGGGCAAGGCAGGGCAAGGCAAGGCAGGGGGGGGCAAGGCAAGGCAAGGGGGGCAGGGCAAGGCAGGGCAAGGCAAGGCAGGGGGGGGCAGGGCAAGGCAAGGGGGGGCAGGGCAAGGCAAGGCAAGGGGGGGCAGGGCAAGGCAAGGCAAGGGGGGGCAGGGCAAGGCAGGGCAAGGCAAGGCAAGGGGGGGCAGGGCAAGGCAAGGCAGGGGGGGGCAGGGCAAGGCAAGGGGGGGCAGGGCAAGGCACGGCAAGGGGGGGCAGGGCAAGGCAAGGCAAGGCAAGGGGGGCAGGGCAAGGCAGGGCAAGGCAAGGGGGGGCAGGGCAAGGCAAGGCAAGGGGGGGCAGGGCAAGGCAGGGCAAGGCAAGGCAAGGGGGGGCAGGGCAAGGCAAGGGGGGGCAGGGCAAGGCAAGGCAAGGGGGGGCAGGGCAAAGCAGGGCAGGGCAAGGCAAGGCAAGGCAAGGGGGGGCAGGGAAAGGCAAGGCAAGGGGGGGCAAGGCAAGGCAAGGGGGGCAGGGCAAGGCAAGGCAAGGGGGGGCAGGAACTGCAGCAGCAACGTCTCGATAATACGATATGCACAAAGACAGCCCAAACGTGACGAAGATAACCGACAAACTTGTCCAATTCATTGTTCTGGACGACCAACCCCGGTCAGCCGTCGAAAACATGGGATTTCGCTGCTTAATTTTCCCTTGAGCCCAAACTGTGAGGCTTTTGGCGAGCCCTCGTGGATCTGTAGCTCTCCCTCTCCCCGGCCGGCAGGGCGGAGAGAGCTCTCCCCGGCTGGACCGTGTTGGAAGCTGAGCCTGACCCTGACGTTAGCAGCACTACCTCACCCTGACGGCACACACCAACATGGCGTTAGCAGGAAGTCGTCACTGCGCTAGCATTAGCTGGTACATAAACATGCTAGGTGCTACCGGTACACGGCCGGATCTTACCTTCGTAATGGTGGCTGTAGCTTGAAAGGTGAAGTTTGAAGCCCTTCTCCTTCTTGGTAGCGGGCGGACGGGCGGGCAGGCAGACACAAGCGGCGTCCTCGCTACTGGCGTATGTGAGAGTTGTCTTCCCCTCCAAGTCGGCCGTGGACACGGTATTAAAGGACACACAAAGACCACGTGAGCGTCACGTGAAAAACAGCACGCGCGCCATGTGGCGTAACATGTATCGAAGTAAAATACAGACAAATAAAATACCTCGCTGGCTGCATGCTACCAAAGGGAAGTCTTCAAATCTTGCTCGTAGATATTAACTTCTCAAAGTTCGTTATATACGACATAAACCTTCATTGCACAGGACAAAGTCTTGTGGTCAGTCAACGAACACAGCGGGAGCCGCGTTTATAGCTTTTACGTCAGCAACATCAAGTCACGACACTTGTCGCCTTGCCGTAAGTCGCGCTGCCCGCTGCCCCTCTTAAAGGCACAGTACCTGCTAGCGCCTACCCACACCAGCCGGACTCGGGCACCACGCTGCCTAACCACACACAACACACAGTCTTGGTAGCTGCTTGCTTGCGGAGATCTTCCCTTCATCTAACTTACGTGGAAGATACCCGACAGGATTTGCCCCACAACTTCAAAATGGGCTGTCAAAATAAAAGTCTCAATACAAATCACGATTACATGTCATACAATGGTCACAGTTACCCTCCCACCAAATTACACAGACCTTCATGTGGGATTTCCTAACACATGTAAACTCAACCCTTTGAGACATTTTGTAATTACTCATTAAAGGTATTTCAAGTGAAACACTAAACACCTTAGTCTGCCTCAAGCAGAGTAACGACTTTATGTACAGGCCTTTCAAGGAGCACTGTTTTAGTTGTGGATTTCCCCTTTTCATTTGATGTGGTGTCACTAACCAGCAATCTTACTTCTCTCACCCTACCACTTGACCCTGGATAGACTTCAGTGATTCTGGCCAGTTCCCATTCATTGCGTGGTGCCAGATCATCTTGTAGAAGGACAATGTCATTCACCTTCCAGTTCCTTCTGTTCTTGTGCCACTTTTGTCTTGGTTGTAAATTCAAAAGATATTCTTTCTGCCATCGAACCCAAAACTGATTAGCCAAATACTGGACTCTACGCCACCTCTTTTGCAGATAAAGATCTTCTCTGACAAACTGTCCAGTTGTGGGCAGAATGATTGTGGACTTCATTGTAAGAATGTGATTCGGAGTTAAAGGTTCAGGTTCGGATGAGTCATTCAAATGTTCGGCGGTAAGTGGTCTGCTGTTAATGATCGCCATAACTTTGTACAAGAATGTCCTTAGAGAGGTGTTATCAAGCCTTTGTGCTGACTGGTCAAGAATAGCAGTAAGAACACTCCTTATGGTTCTTATTTGCCGCTCCCAGACGCCACCCATGTGGCTTGCCGCTGGAGGGTTCACGAGAAATTCACATCCTAGAGCCTTCATTGTTTCTCGTTTCATTCCTTTCATTAGTTCTGCAAACTCTCTCCTTGCACCAACAAAGTTCGTTCCTTGGTCACATCTCAATGAATGAACATTTCTTCTCATGGCAATGAATGCCCTTAAAGCATTGATAAATGCGTCAGTAGTCATGTCATGAACCATTTCTATGTGTATGGCCCTTGAACATAGACAGGTAAGTAGGAGACCATATCTCTTGATATCTTTCCTTCCTTCTTTAATGTCGATTGGACCGAAGCAGTCTATGCCTGTGTAAGCGAAGGGCGGAGTTGTTTCCGTTCTATCTTGTGGTAAGTCACCCATTCTTTGTTCTTCAGGATGTCCTCTGTACTTTCTGCGTTTAACACATCTGAAGATGTGTTAAACGCAGTTCGTTCATAGTCATCCCACGGCCTTGATGATGTATCTTTTCATGAATGTGCTTGATCAGTCAAGCTGATACGTGGCTGTTCTTTTGGAGTATTGCCGGATGTGGGTGTAATGTTGCTTAGGCGTTCTTCCACACTTAGGATACCCTCTTCATCCAAGAATGGACTTAACTTGTACAGCTGACTGTCTTTGGTCTTGGCAAGTACTTTTCTCGGTTTCAAGCTCTTTATCTCATTTGAAAATGCTTCTTGAACTAGCTTAATGATGAGAAGTTCTCCTTCTTTCCTTTCAACTAGGCTCGTACTTACGTTACTTCTAAGTGAGTTGACATCTTTGTATTCTTTCACTCGTTGCTTCAATCTAGCTACTGCTTGTACTGCTCTAGACCAATCAGAGAATTTTTGTACGTGATCCAATAATGATCTATCCTCATTTGCCTTAGTGTTACACAAAAAGGCTTTGCGAAGTTCGGGATCGTCTTCCTTGATTTCTCCCACCTTGTTCTCTCTATCGGATAGTTCTTGTTGCCAAAGAAAATGTGGTCCTGTGAACCAGTTTGAGGTCTTAAGTTATTCTGCAGTCAAGCCTCGAGAGGCATGATCTGCCGGATTGTTTTCAGAGGCAACATAAGCCCATTGTTCAGGCTTTGTACTTGACTTGATTCTCTGTATGTGGTTTGCTACAAACACTTGAAATCTTCTGGCATCATTATGTATGTAGTCGAGAACGACTGTAGAGTCTGTCCAAAAGAACTCTTGCAGATCTTGGATTTCTAGTTCATTTCGGAGCATATCGCTGGTTCGAACTGCAACAACTGCCACAGAGAGTTCCAGTCTTGGTATAGTTGGGACACTAGTTGGTGACACTCTGGACCTTCCCATTACTAGACAGCAATGGACTTCATCAGACTCATTAATGACTCGCAGGTAAGTACATTTACTGTATCCAGAGACACTTGCATCCGCGAAATGGTGGAGCTCATACCTTTTAACGTTGCCAAAACATTAAGGTAAGAAGCATCTTTCAATTTACATTTCAGCCAGATTTGGGTAGATCTCTGATCCAGGACTCCCAGTGAGGTCTTAGGTTTTCTGGTGAGGTCTTATGTTTTCTGGAAGCTCCTTATCCCAGCCAATCTTCTCTCTGCACATTTGCCGGAGTATTTGTTTCCCCAAAAGTACAAAGGGTGCCATAAACCCCAGAGGATCATACATAGAGGCTACGGTAGCGGGTACACCTCTTCTTGTTAGTGGATTGGGTTTTACTTGCACTCTGAATTTGAATGAGTCAGATGTGATGCACCACTCTTTTTTTAAGCAATATATTTATTGAATTTTGTTTGCAAATTACATCAAAACAAGTAATAGCACAGTACAGCAAACATTTTCACCCTACCCCCCCATAACCCCGTCCCTATAACAAGTAATACAATTCAAAGCAGGGTTAAAGAAGATAATAAAGATAAAAATTAAATTAATAAAAATAATAAAATAAAATAATAATAACAATAATTTCTTTCACAGACTGATTAGAGGGTGTGGTTTTTTTTCCAGTTGCTTTTACGCATATAAACAATCAGATAGAGTTGTTCTACTCCCCCAGAGCTTGTTCTTGCTGAAGCAAGTTACCAACATTAGTATTACGTCTTCAGAAGTACAGAAACAATCCCCAGATTTTATCAAAAACACTTTGTTTACGTCTAACAATATACATTATCTTTTCCATTGACATGTTTGAAGCCATTTCTTTAACCCACATACCAATTCTTGGTCCATCAACACTTTTCCAATTAAGAGCAATTACACGTTTTGCTTGTAATATACACATATCTATAAATCTGAACTCATTGCTATGTAAATGTGGGATGGTAGGATATAAACCAAGAATAAAAAGCTTTGGACTCAATGGTAATTTCTTTGACAAAATTTGATCAATCATATCAACAACATCTTGCCAGGAGGTTTTCCCTTCCACACATTCCCATATACAGTGAAACAGCGCCCCCTTGCCTCACTACACTTAATACAGGTATCAGGAATATTGTCATTAAACTTGTGGAGTTTAACAGGAGTTATATATGTACGCATCAGCCATTTATACTGTAGAAGCTTTAGGTTGCTGCTAACTGTCTGTCTCTGGGCCTCTTTACATGCCTCACTCCATTCTTCTAAAGATATTTCCTCCTCTATATCTCCCTCCCATCGTCTCAGTGTTGTCTCTGATGATTCATCAGATCCAGATACAAATAAGTCATACATAGTTGAAATTAAACCTTTATCATAACAGTGTTTTGTGACTGCAACTTCTAATACAGAAATGGTAGGAATGTCTAATGAATGGCTTTGACAGGATGATATAAAACTCCTTAGCTGAAGATATTTGAAAAAAGGATTCCTTGGAATGTCATACTTGGTAGATATCTCCTCAAAGGACATGAATACTTCATCCTCCTCCCTGTACATGTCTTGCACTTTCCTTAACCCCTTTTCAGCCCTTAATTTAAATCCCCTATCATTTTGCCCTGGTTTGAAATTGGTATTACCCCAAATAGGACTGAAGCGTGACCGGGACATATTTATATTCAAATACTTACAAGCATCGAACCAAACATCAATCATATTCAATATCATAGGGTTGTCTGTATTTCTCTTCAGATATTTACAGTCTGCTGAATACAAATACAGGTGCAATGGTAAGCCCGGTTTAACAGAGCAGGCTTCCAGATCAATCCAAGCTGGGGGACTTCAAGATGAGAAGTAAAACATAATCGACCTTAATTGTGCTGCCCAGTAATACCATTGGATACTTGGACATTTCAGGCCTCCTCGATCATATGGTAGATAAAGTAAAGATAGACGTAATCTAGGACGTTTATTTTGCCAAATAAAGTTGGTAAACAGTTTCTTGATTTTCGTGAACAAAGATGAAGGAGGGGGTAGGGGGATATTCTGGAACAAATAAAGAAATTTGGGAAGTATATTCATCTTTAGGATATTAATCCTGCCGATCATTGAAATAGGTAAGGATGTCCAACGCTCTATCGAAGCAATACTAGCGTCCAGGATGGGCTCATAATTTGACTGAGCAATCTTATTCACCTCAGGGACAATTTTTATTCCCAGATATGTAAATGTGTCTGTTGGGTTGAAGGTAGAAGCATAAACAAGACCATTCTTCCTCTCTGTTTCATTCAGTAACATTATAGATGATTTGGAGTAATTAACTTTATAACCAGATATTTTCCCAAATGATTCAATAAGGCTTAGGAGTGCTGGGATAGATCTATGCAGATTTTTAAGCATTAATATCACATCATCGGCGAAGAGTGCTACCCTGTGCTCCAGATGTCCCTCTCGAATTCCGTAAATATCGCTGTGTGTCCTCACCGCTATAGCAAATGGTTCTGTCACTAGGATAAAAAGTAAAGGCGATAAAGGGCTCCCTTGAGGGCAACTTATACAAATGTTGAAAGGTTTAGAAACCTTACTATTCGTCAAAACTTCTGCAGTAAGCCCTGTACAAAGCAATCTTACCCATTTGATAAATGTATCCCCAAAGCCAAATCGTGTTAACACCTCAAACAGATAAGGCCATTCAACACGGTCGAAGGCCTTCTCTGCATCAAGTGAAAGTAAGGCCGTGTCAGGCGCCTCCCTCTGACTGTATAAAATATTGAGCACTCGTCTAACGTTATGAAAACCCTGTCTCCCTTGAATGAATCCGTTCTGGTCTTCCCCCACTACTCTAGGTAGAAGATCCTCCAATCTGCTTGCAAGAATTTTACAAAGTATTTTTGTATCAGAATTTAGGAGACTAATTGGACGCATATTTTCACATTTTGTATTTGGTTTCCCCGGTTTGGGGAGTAAATTGATTAGGGCACCCCTCATAGATGTAGGGAGAAGACCATTCTCAAAGGATTCCTGAAACATCTCCAAGAGGGGTGGTATTAATTTGGTTTGACATTTTTTATAAATGTCTATAGGGATGCCATCTGGACCCGCTGATTTTCCAGCCTGCATACACCCAATTGCTTCTGCAATTTCCAATGCAGTTACATCTTGATCTAATACTCTACCTTCCTCTTCCGAAATGTTAGGAATGTTAAGATTGTCTAGGAATTGTGTTTGCGTGTCCAGATTAGGAGAGCACTCAGAGCTGTATAATTTCCCATAGAAGTCTCTAAAGGCTTCATTAATCTCTGTCGGGTCCACTATAATTCTACCGCTTGGGACTTCAATACAATTAATAGACCTTTCTGTTTGTTGTTGTTTAATGCGCCATGCTAGATGTTTTCCGGGCTTTTCCCCCTGATCATAGTAGGACTGTTTGAGTCTCATTAAATCAGCAGCAGCTTTATTAGCTGCCAATTCATTGTGCTGTGATCTAAGCAGTAGCAGTCTTGCATGAACATCTGTAGGTATATGTCTATTATTATATATTTCTGTTTCCAGTTTTTAATTTCCTCATCTAATGTCTTCATCTCAAGTCGTGTAGCCTTTTTCTTGGAACTAGTGAAGGAAATGATTTGGCCCCTAATAAAGGCTTTGAAAGCCTCCCACCTTGTGCTAGCAGAAATCTGGGACTTGTTACATTCAAAATACAGGTCAATCTGCTTATCTAAGAAATCTATGAATGTAGGATCCGCAAGCCACCCGGGTTGCAAACGCCATCTTGGGGGGTCGCACACTAAGTTATTATCTTCATAGGTCAAGGATACTGCAGCGTGGTCAGACAGAACTATACTACTATAATGACATTCATCTATTTTGGAGACAAGTAGTGCTGAAACCAAAAAGTAGTCTATGCGTGAGTGAGTTCTGTGAGTACTGGAATAGCAGGAATATTCTACTGCGTTCGGTTTACCATGCCTCCAAACATCAAACAAATTTAATTCCTTCATAAAATGGTGTATCGTCTTTCTGGACTTACTGTGGGTATCATCTAAACCAGTTGACCTGTCTTTTGAAGGATCTAACGTACAGTTAAAGTCGCCAGCTATTATGTATTTCCCAGGATGATTTGAAGCAGTCAAAAACAGACTATTATAGAATTTAGAGTCATCTTCATTGGGGCCGTAAACATTTATCAAAGTTAAGGTTTCAGATAATAACCTACCCTGGACTATAATATACCTCCCTGCAGGGTCCTTAACTACATGCTGTACCCGTAATGGAACCGATGTATGAATTAGTATCATAACCCCTCTAGCATGAGTGGTGTAAGGAGCAGACAACACTTGACCCTGCCATCGTCTTGCTATTTTGGGAACATCCTCATCCACCATGTGTGTTTCTTGTAAAAAAACGATTTTTGATTTCAAGGATTTTATCCTGCTCATTACCTGCTTCACCTTTGTGAGTTTGATCAAACCCCTACAATTCCACGAAGTAAATTTTACCTTGCAACTCTCGGACATTGATTCCGGTATGTTATATTAGGAACCGTAGTGAAGAAGTACTTTGACAAACCACACCCACTGATGAAAGAATAAATAATAAAATGAAACCACAACAACCCACCCTCAACCCCATACGAACCTAAAGTCCATGAACTCTGGACATACCCTCCCATCCCACGTTTAACTACCGCTAAAACGAGTTTCTCTAACTTTTCTTTTCTTCTCGCTCTAGCTCGCTATCTTACTTTTTCTAAATACTAATCACACATAACATCATTAATGAACTGTTCAACGCCAACAACATGTAGGCATATATAAAATTAACCATCCGAGCACATACACAAACCAGGAACCCGTGCATGCAGACTGGAAGACGAGGAGAGGGAAAAGTCTGTAGCCTGGTCACAAGAGTCCGCGATGCATTGGGCCTTCCTTCCTCCGACAGGCGCACAAACCGATGATGACTCTCTCTGTCCCTTAGGTCTAGGCCTACTTGGATGTGCCCACGTCATTTCGGCTGGTGCTTGGACATTGTCTCTCATTCAGGGTTAAGGGCATTCCACAAAAGCTGAATAGTCTAGCTATAAACCAGACTCCGTCCTGTCCAGGTAGAAAAAGAAAGCCTAAACAAAAACAAAATGGCGACAGCCCGAACACGTAGCTACATCTTTCGTGTAAATGGAAATAAAATAAAATAAAGTGGGCTTAATAGCCTACTGCATCAGTCCTTATCCGAGGGATTGAATAAACCGCTCCACTTCTGCCGGGGTTTGAAAGGTGTGGGGTCTCTCGTCGTGTGTTACCAGGAGCCGGGCTGGAAAGAGGATTCTGTGCTTGTGGATCCCCTGGTCTCTCAGCTTCTTCCGGACCTGGTCGTAGTCGCGCTGCATCTTGTGCACCCCAGCAGAGAGGTCGATGTGAAAACGGACCGGCGTGTTCTTGTAAAGGACCTGTCCCTTGGTTTTGGCTGCCTTTAGTACTCGCTCCCTATCCTTAAAGTTCATGAACCTCATGATCAATGTCCTTGGACGACCCATGCGAGAGTCTACCGGAGCGCCGGTTCTATGAGCCCGCTCCACCACCAAGCCCTCCCGCGGATCCATGTTCAGAGCCTCCGGCACCACTTCTCCAAACATGCAGGTGCATCCTGGCCCTCTTCTTTCTCCGGTAGGCCCACCAACCTTACGTTATTTCGCCGACTCCTGCATTCCAAGTCCTCCACTTTGTCAGTAAGGCTTTTGACGGGGCTTTCCAGCGTGCTAACTCGGGGTGTTAGCTTCTTCACGTCGTCCTCCACTTTGTCAGTCAGGCTTTTGACGGTGCTCTCCAGCGTGCTAACTCGGGGTGTTCGCTTCTTCACGTCGTCCTCCACCTTGTCAGTCAGGCTTGTGACGGTGCTCTCCAGCGTGCTAACTCGGGGTGTTAGCTTCTTCACGTCGTCCTCCACCTTGTCAGTAAGGCTTTTGACGGTGCTTTCCAGCGTGCTAACTCGGGGTGTTAGCTTCTTAACGTCGTCCTCCACGTCAGAAATCCGTTGCTCGGCCTGTTCCATGCGGCCCGTGCATTCCTGTATTTGTTTCTTTACATCCGCAATTGTCGATTTCACTCCATCAATTTTCTTGTAAAGTCCACTTTTCAAAGACTGTATGGCTTTCATGATATCTAGGTTGCTATTCTTATCTGTGTCTAACATTTCGTCACCTTCTTCCTCGTGGTCGTCTTCTTTGTTAGCCATATTTTCAACCTGCATGGCGTCGTTAGCCTTCTCAGCCTCTTCCTCGTGTCGCGATTTCCTTTTCTCCTTCTCTTTTTCTCTCTTTGCCTTTTCTTTCGGGTTTTTCCCTGACATTTTAGTTCTGGGTACTCTTATACACGTATTGCGTGACTTTAGACAAGATTCGGATTAGTATTGTAGGATTAATTTACATGGTAGCTGCAGAGCTTGAGATGTGCAACCTCCTAGTCCCTCGCCATAACCGGATCTTGTGATGCACCACTCTACTCCAAGAGCCCTTTCCATGTGCGATAAACTCAAAGCCATGTCTTGATCTTTGATTGCAGCCCGTTCTTCTTCTGGGATGGATGCCATCACATTCTCATTGTTGGACACAAACTTGTGGAGTCTTAACTTGCCAGTGTAGCAAAGTTCTCTTGATTCTTTGACAAGTTGGATGGCTTCTTTCTCGGTTTGAACGCAGAAATCTCTTTGAATGAAGCGTATGGTGTCTTCGCTGTACTGATCAGGCCCTTGTGCTGCCAGATGTTTCAGGCCGAAGTTGGCACAGCCAGGAAACGGGGCCGCTCCAAACAAATGTACCTTCATTCTGTAGATTGAGGGTGTGGTTTCCAAGTTGCCATTCTCCCACCATAAGAATCGTAAATCATCTTAATCTTCCCCTTTCACGTGAAACTGGTGGAACATTCGTTCGATGTCACACATGACTGCAATGGAACCCTTTCGGAAGCGGCATAAGACACCCATCAATGTATTCGTCAAGTCAGGTCAGGTGAGCAGATGGTCATTGAGGGATGTTTCTTGAAACTTGGCAGAACAATCGAACACCACGCAATTTTTTCCTGATTTCTGTAGATGATAAACTCCATGGTGTGGAATGTATCAAGCCGGATTATCAATTTCTTCCTCGGGGACCTTCTCTGCGTCGCCACCTCAAATGATGTCATTCATAAAGGTTACATAGTCTTTGTAGTACCTCTGATCTTTCTTCAGCTTGTAGTGTCTGAAGGGGACAATGGTGTTGAATGCTGAACTGTAGTCTACAAACAGCATTCTCACATAGGAGTTCCATTTCTCCGGGTGGGTGAGGGCGGTATGGAGTGTAGTGGCTATTGTGTCATCAGTGGATCTATTTTGTCAGGACGGCAGTTATTCGATCAAATTTTCTGATGACACTGCATTGCTGACCCTTCTCCGAGCTTCAGAATCAGTCCACGGGAATGCCCTCGTTGATTTTATTTCTTGGTGTGAGAACAACTTCTTGGACTTAAATGTTTCTAAATCCAAGGAACTGATTATTGATTTCAGATGTAACAGAGATGCAGCCAAAGGGTGCATCATACATAATGAAGGTGTGGAAATGGTTCCATCACACAAATATTGAAATGAGAGACAAATATGTCCCTCGTTTCATTTTTAACATGTGCCTGCACATTGTTTTTAATGACAATAAATTGAATTGAATATTTGGGCACTATCATCGATGAGCACCTGAGAATTCCCCTTCTGTACAAACTAAATTCCCTTTGTCAGTCCTGTCATTCACTGTCGCTTTTATCAGTCTTTTATTGAGAGTGTCCTGAGTTTTTCTTTTATCTTCTGGTTTCACAGCCTCGCAGTAAAAGACAGAAACAGCCTGAACAGCATTGTTAAAATCTGTTCTAAGATCACCGGAGATCTGAATTCTTTTTGCAACCAACAAATCCTCCAGAAAGCAGCAAGTATGTTGGCTTGTTCTGGACATGTTCTAGCAAGTGAATCTTCTCTGGTGCCGTCAGGGCGTTGTGATGTTTTACCTGCTTGTAAAACTGACCCTTATTCTAAATCATTCAGTCCCTCTGCAATTTCACTACTAAATGTTCTGTAGTTTTTTCTCTTTTATTATGAAAGTACATATCACACGTCTTTTTTCTTTTCTTTTTTTTTTTTTACATATTTACACAAATATACATAATCATTAGAACAAGAAGAAGATATACAAGACATTCAACTAAAGTTTAACACACAGATAGACAAGACAAAAAGAGTGAGGGAACCTGTAGGCTCTGCCATGGCTTCCAGCCTACAGACCCCCACCAAATCACACAACAACTACACATGTACCATCCCCAACACATCTTACCCCACACACTGCACCATCTATCCCACATCTAACATCACCCTCCCTTCTTCCCCCATCACAATGACTTCCTGTTTCTACTGCAGTGGTCATACCAGTTTCCTGTTTGTTGGCGTGTGCTGTTGACAATGGCAAAGTTTTCACAATGCCTGCAAGATTTACCATGGATAAATGTCAACGACATGCACAGAATTGTCGATAAACTTTCACCTGCAGCTACCAGCACACGAGAAGAAAGTTTCAAGTTTGCTGGTAGGTGCAGGTGAGTGTGTGGACAGTTGTGTGCATGTGGTTGACATTTATCCATGGTAAATCTTGCAGGCATCGCAAAAAATATGCCATTGTCAACAACACGCACCAACAAACAGGAAACTGGTATGACCACTGCAGTAGAAACCGGAAATCAGTGGACTACAGTTATGCACAGAGTCAATTCTCTCCTATCCGTTCTGTCAGCAAACCACCTCTCCAACATCTACTTATTAATTCTTTCATTTTCAGCATGTACCCCTCCAGCTCACAACATTCAGCAAACTCATGCATAAATGTTTCCACTCTCACACCACACCACACACATCACATTCTTTCTTCACATCCACATCAAACTTACTAATATTACATTATTAAACACCCTTTTGTGTCTTAGTAAGAAGTCAAAGTTCTCACATTCAACACTGTTCCACTTCACTCTGATTCCCCCATATCCTCCCTACATCCATCTCATTCATAACCCTCTCCCACACTTCTCCACAGCTGCTCTTCTCACTTCTTCCCCTCTTAAACATCTATACATTACTCTGGTTATCACCCTCATCACACTCACTCTCCTCTCTCCTTTTCCCACATACATTTCTAGCTCCCCTTTCTCATCCAACATAGTCTCTCTCTCAATGATACTGACCGATTCTCTCAGCACTCCCGATCTTTCCCATCACCCCCTCTGCCGATCTTTCCCATCATCCCTTCTACATTTCCTCACCCCTTCCCCTCACTTCATCTACAACTACCAGCTACCAGTGCCCTCAGAAACTCTGGTACATACTCATACACTAAACCCCTTAACTTTCTAAGCCCTCGTACATACTAATACTCTAGATCCCTTATCTTCATAAACCCTGGTACAGGCTCATACACCAAATCCCTTATCTCCCTAAACCCCGGTACATACTCATACACTAGATCTCTTATCTTTCTAAACCCTGGTAAATACTCATACACTAGATCCCTTATCTTTCTAAACCCTGGTACATACTCATACACTAGATCCCTTATCTTCCTAAACCCTAGTACATACTCATACACTAGATCCCTTATCTTCCTAAACCCTGGTACATACTCATACACTAGATCCCTTATAATCCTAAACCCTGGTACATACTCATACACTAAAATCCTTATCTTCCTAAACCCTGGTACATACTCATACACTAGATCCCTTATAATCCTAAACCCTGGTACATACTCATACACTAAAATCCTTATCTTCCTAAACCCTAGTACATACTAATACACTAGATCCCTTATCTTCATAAACCCTGGTACATACTCATACACTAGATCCCTTATCTTCCTAAACCCTAGTACATACTAATACACTAGATCCCTTATCTTCCTAAACCCTGGTACATACTAATACACTAGATCCCTTATAATCCTAAACCCTGGTACATACTCATACACTAGATCCCTTATCTTTCTAAACCCTAGTACATACTAATACACTAGATCCCTTATCTTCCTAAACCCTGGTACTACTCATACACAAGATCCCTTATCTTCCTAAACCCTGGTACATATTCATACACTAGATCCCTTATCTTCATAAACCCTGGTACATAAATGTGTGTGTGGGCAAGTCATACTGTTGTTCCTTTAAGGTCAACAAACTTTACCACATAGTTTAACTATTTTATGTGTAGACATGTTGTATGTCTGTTACTTCACAGGCCCATCTAGGGATGGGCGCTGGAAACTAGCAGCAGCTATAACTGCTGTGATGCATTGCATTGGATACTTGTTGTGCAATTCTCTATGTATACTGCGTCTCTCCCTATCACATAAACATTAAATGAAATAAATGAATGAAATACAGCATCTGATGCTGTATATAATATTGTATCAGATACAGTATATAATACTGTATGTGACATTTTATCAGATACTGTATACAATACAGCATCTGATACAGTATTATATCTGATGCTGTATCAGATACTATATATAATACTGTATCTCATCCTGTATGTGTGAGTACTTCCATCTGATGTCTCCTCTGATTTATTACAGAAGGTGGAAGTCTAACTTCTTTTTTTATTTCTCTGTTCTCTGAACTCTTTTGGTTTTGGTCGTAGGATCATATCCTGTCTAAATGTTTGGGTTGTAGGATCATATCCTGTCTAAATGTTTGGGTTGTAGGATCATATCCTGTCTAAATGTTTGGGTTGTAGGATCATATCCTGTCTAAATGTTTGGGTTGAAGGATCATATCCTGTCTAAATGTTTGGGTTGAAGGATCACATCCTGTCTAAATGTTTGGGTTGTAGGATCATATCCTGTCTAAATGTTTGGGTTGTAGGATCATATCCTGCCTAAATGTTTGGGTTGAAGGATCATATCCTGTCTAAATGTTTGGGTTGTAGGATCATATCCTGTCTAAATGTTTGGGTTGTAGGATCACATCCTGTCTAAATGTTTGGGTTGAAGGATCATATCCTGTCTAAATGTTTGGGTTGTAGGATCATATCCTGTCTAAATGTTTGGGTTGAAGGATCACATCCTGTCTAAATGTTTGGGTTGTAGGATCATATCCTGTCTAAATGTTTAGGTTGTAGGATCATATCCTGTCTAAATGTTTGGGTTGTAGGATCATATCCTGTCTAAATGTTTGGGTTGTAGGATCACATCCTGTCTAAATGTTTAGGTTGTAGGAACACATCCTGTCTAAATGTTTAGGTTGTAGGATCATATCCTGTCTAAATGTTTAGGTTGTAGGATCACATCCTGTCTAAATGTTTGGGTTGTAGGATCATATCCTGTCTAAATGTTTGGGTTGTAGGATCACATCCTGTCTAAATGTTTAGGTTGTAGGATCACATCCTGTCTAAATGTTTAGGTTGTAGGATCATATCCTGTCTAAATGTTTGGGTTGTAGGATCATATCCTGTCTAAATGTTTAGGTTGTAGGATCATATCCTGTCTAAATGTTTGGGTTGAAGGATCACATCCTGTCTAAATGTTTAGGTTGTAGGATCATATCCTGTCTAAATGTTTAGGTTGTAGGATCATATCCTGTCTAAATGTTTAGGTTGTAGGATCATATCCTGTCTAAATGTTTAGGTTGTAGGATCATATCCCGTCTAAATGTTTGGGTTGTAGGATCATATCCTGTCTAAATGTTTGGGTTGTAGGATCA
This sequence comes from Lampris incognitus, assembly GCF_029633865.1. Taxonomy (NCBI): domain Eukaryota; kingdom Metazoa; phylum Chordata; class Actinopteri; order Lampriformes; family Lampridae; genus Lampris; species Lampris incognitus. Next base: position 39,186,015 of record NC_079229.1, on the reverse strand, counting down.
TATCCTGTCTAAATGTTTGGGTTGTAGGATCATATCCTGTCTAAATGTTTGGGTTGTAGGATCACATCCTTTCTAAATGTTTAGGTTGTCGGATCACATCCTGTCTAAATGTTTAGGTTGTAGGATCATATCCTGTCTAAATGTTTAGGTTGTAGGATCATATCCTGTCTAAATGTTTGGGTTGTAGGATCACATCCTGTCTAAATGTTTGGGTTGTAGGATCACATCCTGTCTAAATGTTTAGGTCTAAATGTTTGGGTTGTAGGATCACATCCTGTCTAAATGTTTGGGTTGTAGGATCATATCCTGTCTAAATGTTTGGGTTGTAGGATCATATCCTGTCTAAATGTTTAGGTCTAAATGTTTGGGTTGTAGGATCATATCCTGTCTAAATGTTTGGGTTGTAGGATCACATCCTGTCTAAATGTTTGGGTTGTAGGATCATATCCTGTCTAAATGTTTGGGTTGTAGGATCATATCCTGTCTAAATGTTTGGGTTGTAGGATCACATCCTGTCTAAATGTTTGGGTTGTAGGATCATATCCTGTCTAAATGTTTGGGCTGTAGGATCATATCCTGTCTAAATGTTTGGGTTGTAGGATCACATCCTGTCTAAATGTTTGGGTTGAAGGATCATATCCTGTCTAAATGTTTGGGTTGAAGGATCATATCCTGTCTAAATGTTTGGGTTGTAGGATCACATCCTGTCTAAATGTTTGGGTTGTAGGATCATATCCTGTCTAAATGTTTGGGTTGTAGGATCATATCCTGTCTAAATGTTTGGGTTGTAGGATCACATCCTGTCTAAATGTTTAGGTCTAAATGTTTGGGTTGTAGGATCACATCCTGTCTAAATGTTTAGGTCTAAATGTTTGGGTTGTAGGATCACATCCTGTCTAAATGTTTAGGTCTAAATGTTTGGGTTGTAGGATCATATCCTGTCTAAATGTTTGGGTTGTAGGATCACATCCTGTCTAAATGTTTGGGTTGTAGGATCACATCCTGTCTAAATGTTTGGGTTGAAGGATCATATCCTGTCTAAATGTTTGGGTTGTAGGATCACATCCTGTCTAAATGTTTAGGTTGTAGGATCATATCCTGTCTAAATGTTTAGGTTGTAGGATCATATCCTGTCTAAATGTTTGGGTTGTAGGATCATATCCTGTCTAAATGTTTGGGTTGTAGGATCATATCCTGTCTAAATGTTTAGGTTGTAGGATCACATCCTGTCTAAATGTTTGGGTTGTAGGATCACATCCTGTCTAAATGTTTAGGTTGTAGGATCATATCCTGTCTAAATGTTTGGGTTGTAGGATCATATCCTGTCTAAATGTTTGGGTTGAAGGATCATATCCTGTCTAAATGTTTGGGTTGTAGGATCATATCCTGTCTAAATGTTTGGGTTGTAGGATCATATCCTGTCTAAATGTTTGGGTTGTAGGATCATATCCTGTCTAAATGTTTAGGTTGTAGGATCACATCCTGTCTAAATGTTTGGGTTGTAGGATCACATCCTGTCTAAATGTTTGGGTTGTAGGATCATATCCTGTCTAAATGTTTAGGTCTAAATGTTTGGGTTGTAGGATCATATCCTGTCTAAATGTTTGGGTTGAAGGATCATATCCTGTCTAAATGTTTGGGTTGTAGGATCACATCCTGTCTAAATGTTTGGGTTGTAGGATCATATCCTGTCTAAATGTTTGGGTTGTAGGATCATATCCTGTCTAAATGTTTGGGTTGTAGGATCACATCCTGTCTAAATGTTTAGGTCTAAATGTTTGGGTTGTAGGATCATATCCTGTCAAAATGTTTGGGTTGTAGGATCACATCCTGTCTAAATGTCACAGTCCAAGAAGGGCAAACTGTTGTTCTTTACGTCTTCCCTTGTGAACTTAATGTTCTTGTCCACTGAGTTGATGTGTTCGGTAAACGCTTGCACCTCTTGTGTTTGGATTTTGACCCATGTGTCGTCCACATATCTGAACCAGTGCCTCTGAAGGAGTTCAGGGCCCTGTGTTCTACCTCTTCCATATATAAGCTGGCCACAATGGGTGATACAACAATAGCTCTGACAACGACTCCTAGAGGATAAATATCTGAGTCTCATCAGCAGCCAGTCAGACTAGCTTGGTCTAGTCAGAAAGGCAGAACTGAGGAAGCCTCTTGGATGAGAGGCGAAACGTCTTCACGGATATTATATACCAAGTCCAGTTGCACTTGATTCACCTCCTTTGGATAACCAGGACCTGGATGAAGGAGAACATTCACACACACGTACACACTGTAGTATCCACATACTGTAGTATGTACACACTCTAGTATTCACACACTGTAGTATCCACAAACTGTAGTATGTACACACTCTAGTATTCACACACTGTAGTATGTACACACTGTAGTATGTACACACTGTAGTATCCACACTAGTATCCACAAACTGTAGTATGTACACACTCTAGTATTCACACACTGTAGTATGTACACACTGTAGTATGTACACACTCTAGTATTCACACACTGTAGTATCCACACACTGTAATATGTACACACTCTAGTATCCAAACACTACACTCTAGTGTGTACACACTGTAGTATCCTCACAGTGTAGTATGTACAGACTTAAGTATGTACACACTGTAGTATGTACACACTGTAGTATCCACACTAGTATCCTCACACTGTCGTATGTACACAGTGTAGTATGTACACACTGTACTATCCACACACTGTAGTATCCTCACAGTGTAGTATGTACAGACTTAAGTATGTACACACTGTAGTATGTACACACTGTAGTATCCACACTAGTATCCTCACACTGTCGTATGTACACAGTGTAGTATGTACACACTGTACTATCCACACACTGTAGTATCCTCACACTGTAGTATGTACACACTGTAGTGTGTACACAGTGTGGTATGTACACACTGTAGTATCCTCACACTGTAGTATGTACACACTGTAGTATCCTCACTGTAGTGTCCTGTAGTGTAGTATGTACCCAGTGTAGTATGTATACAGAGTGTAGTGTGTACCCAGTGTAGTATGTACTACAGTGTAGTATGTATACAGAGTGTAGTGTGTACCCAGTGTAGTGTGTACCCAGTGTAGTGTCCTCAGTGCTCTCGCTGGTTTCTGGATGCAGTGAGAGAAGGTTTACCATTTCTACATTGACTTTTGTGAATATGAAGCTGGGAAGTAAAAATATAAGATTCACAATAAAACTGCGGTCAGGGTTCTCCTTCTGAAACTGAACTAGTCCAGAAGTACATAAAGGACGGCAGACCAAACCTGTTTCGTATGTGTACCAGGAGCAGTCAACATCAACACCGTGCTCGGCCCTTCAGGAAGCTGTGTCGCAGGGCAGACTCCGTGTGGACGGCATCCCTCCCTTCTCAGCAGGCAGCAGGTATCTGAGAGGTGAGTCCAAACTCTTCCCCAAGGAAAGTTCTCCACCCCTGTCTGGTACGGCCATAACAACCTGCAGCTGAACACACTCAAAACAGCGGAGATGACAGTGGACTTCATTCAGGAGCAGTCCCCCAACACTGCCCCCCCTCCACCATACTCAACAGCACGGTGTCTATGGTGAAAACCTACAGATTTCTGGGTTCCACAATCTCCCAGGACCTAAGCTGGGCTTCCAACACAGACACCATCATCAGAAAGGCCCAGCAGAGGATGAACTTTCTCCACCAGCTCAGGAAGTTCAACCTGCCTCACCAACTGCTGATCACTTCTACACTGCAATAACCCAGTCTGTCCTCTGCACATCCATCACTGTCTGTAACCAGTCTGTCCTCTGCACATCCATCACTGTCTGTAACCAGTCTGTCCTCTGCACATCCATCATTGTCTGTAACCAGTCTGTCCTCTGCACATCCATCACTGTCTGCAACCAGTCTGTCCTCTGCACATCCATCACTGTCTGTAACCAGTCTGTCCTCTGCACATCCATCACTGTCTGTAACCAGTCTATCCTCTGCACATCCATCACTGTCTGCAACCAGTCTGTCCTCTGCACATCCATCACTGTCTGCAACCAGTCTGTCCTCTGCACATCCATCACTGTCTGTAACCAGTCTGTCCTCTGCACATCCATCACTGTCTGTAACCAGTCTGTCCTCTGCACATCCATCACTGTCTGCAACCAGTCTATCCTCTGCACATCCATCACTGTCTGCAACCAGTCTGTCCTCTGCACATCCATCACTGTCTGTAACCAATCTGTCTTCTGCACATCCATCACTGTCTGTAACCAGTCCGTCCTCTGCACATCCATCACTGTCTATAACCAGTCTGTCCTCTGCACATCCATCACTGTCTGTAACCAGTCTGTCCTCTGCACATCCATCACTGTCTGTAACCAGTCTGTCCTCTGCACATCCATCACTGTCTGTAACCAGTCTGTCCTCTGCACATCCATCACTGTCTGTAACCAGTCTGTCCTCTGCACAGCCATCACTGTCTGGAACCAGTCTGTCCTCTGCACATCCATCACTGTCTGTAACCAGTCTGTCCTCTGCACATCCATCACTGTCTGTAACCAGTCTGTCCTCTGCACATCCATCACTGTCTGTAACCAGTCTGTCCTCTGCACATCCATCACTGTCTGTAACCAGTCTGTCCTCTGCACATCCATCACTGTCTGTAACCAGTCTGTCCTCTGCACATCCATCACTGTCTGCAACCAGTCTGTCCTCTGCAGTCATCACTGTCTGTAACCAGTCTGTCCTCTGCACAGTCATCACTGTCTGTAACCAGTCTGTCCTCTGCACATCCATCACTGTCTGTAACCAGTCTGTCCTCTGCACACCCATCACTGTCTGTAACCAGTCTGTCCTCTGCAGTCATCACTGTCTGTAACCAGTCTGTCCTCTGCACAGTCATCACTGTCTGTAACCAGTCTGTCCTCTGCACATCCATCACTGTCTGTAACCAGTCTGTCCTCTGCACATCCATCACTGTCTGTAACCAGTCTGTCCTCTGCACACCCATCACTGTCTGCAACCAGTCTGTCCTCTGCACATCCATCACTGTCTGTAACCAGTCTGTCCTCTGCACATCCATCACTGTCTGTAACCAGTCTGTCCTCTGCACATCCATCACTGTCTGTAACCAGTCTGTCCTCTGCACATCCATCACTGTCTGTAACCAGTCTGTCCTCTGCACATCCATCACTGTCTGGTTTGGTTCGGCCACCAAACAGGACAGGGACAGACTACAACAGACAGTCTGGTCTGCAGAGAAAATCATTGGTGCCAACCTGTCCTCCATTCAGGACTTATACACCTCCAGACTCAGGAAACGGGCAGGCAACATCACTGCAGACCCATCACACCCTGGTCACAACCTGTTCCAACTCCTCCCTCTGGTAGGCGCTACAGAGCACTGTACCCCAAAACAACCAGATATAAAAACAGTTTCTTTCTGCAGGCTGTCATTCAAATGAACAATTAACTCCGTCAATAAATCCCCCATGTTGTACCTACTGTACTGTACATGTTGTACCTACTGTACTGTACATGTTGTACCTACTGTACTGTACATGTATCTACTGTACTGTACATGTTGTACCTACTGTACTGTACATGTTGTATCTACTGTACTGTACATGTTGTACATACTGTACTGTACATGTATCTACTGTACTGTACATGTTGTACCTACTGTACTGTACATGTTGTACCTACTGTACTGTACATGTACCTACTGTACTGTACATGTTGTATCTACTGTACTGTACATGTTGTACCTACTGTACTGTACATGTATCTACTGTACTGTACATGTTGTACCTACTGTACTGTACATGTACCTACTGTACTGTACATGTTGTACCTACTGTACTGTACATGTTGTACATACTGTACTGTACATGTTGTACCTACTGTACTGTACATGTATCTACTGTACTGTACATGTATCTACTGTACTGTACATGTTGTACCTACTGTACTGTACATGTTGTACATACTGTACTGTACATGTATCTACTGTACTGTACATGTTGTACCTACTGTACTGTACATGTTGTACCTACTGCACTGTACATGTTGTACATACTGTACTGTACATGTACCTACTGTACTGTACATGTTGTATCTACTGTACTGTACATGTTGTACCTACTGTACTGTACATGTATCTACTGTACTGTACATGTTGTACCTACTGTACTGTACATGTTGTACCTACTGTACTGTACATGTTGTACCTACTGCACTGTACATGTTGTACATACTGTACTGTACATGTATCTACTGTACTGTACATGTTGTACCTACTGTACTGTACATGTTGTATCTACTGTACTGTACATGTACCTACTGTACTGTACATGTTGTACCTACTGCACTGTACATGTTGTATCTACTGTACTGTACATGTTGTACCTACTGCACTGTACATGTTGTACATACTGTACTGTACATGTATCTACTGTACTGTACATGTTGTATCTACTGTACTGTACATGTTGTACCTACTGTACTGTATATGTTGTACATACTGTACTGTACATGTATCTACTGTACTGTACATGTTGTATCTACTGTACTGTACATGTTGTACATACTGTACTGTACATGTATCTACTGTACTGTACATGTTGTACCTACTGTACTGTACATGTTGTACATACTGTACTGTACATTGTAGGTATTCTGGTACACTCTGTCATGTACATCTACCTCAGGCATGTGTGTAAGTAAGCTGCTAACATGTATTTCAGCATCTGATATATTCTCTGCACCATATCACCTCTTACTTCACCTGTGTAAGTCAATACTTGTGTATGTATGTGAAGAGAGTTGTGTTGTAGTGTTGTTATTCTATGTTCAGTACAGTGAGAGAGTTGTGTTGCAGTGTTGTTATTGTGTTCAGTACACAGAGAGAGTTGTGTTGTAATTCTGTGTTCAGTACACTGTGAGACTCGTGTTGTAGTGTTGTTATTCTATGTTCAGTACACTGACAGAGTTGTGTTGTAGTGTTGTTATTCTATGTTCAGTATACTGAGAGAGTTGTGTTGTAGTGTTGTTATTCTATGTTCAGTATACTGAGAGAGTTGTGTTGTAGTGTTGTTATTGTGTTCAGTATACTGAGAGAGTTGTGTTTTAGTGTTGTTATTCTGTGTTCAGTACACTGAGAGAGTTGTGTTGTAGTGTTGTTATTCTGTGTTCAGTACACTGAGAGAGTTGTGTTGTAGTGTTGTTATTCTGTGTTCAGTACACAGAGAGTCGTGTTGTACCGTTGTTATCCTATGTTCAGTACACTGAGAGAGTTGTGTTGTACCGTTGTTATCCTATGTTCAGTACACTGAGAGAGTTGTGTTGTAGTGTTGTTATTCTGTGTTCAGTACACTGAGAGAGTCGTGTTGTACCGTTGTTATCCTATGTTCAGTACACTGAGAGAGTTGTGTTGTAGTGTTGTTATTCTATGTTCAGTACACTGAGAGTTGTGTTGTAGTGTTGTTATCCTATGTTCAGTACACTGAGAGAGTTGTGTTGTAGTGTTGTTATTCTATGTTCAGTACACTGAGAGAGTTGTGTTGTAGTGTTGTTATTCTATGTTCAGTACACTGAGAGTTGTGTTGTAGTGTTGTTATCCTATGTTCAGTACACAGAGTTGTGTTGTAGTGTTGTTATCCTATGTTCAGTACACTGAGAGAGTTGTGTTGTAGTGTTGTTATCCTATGTTCAGTACACTGAGGGAGTCGTGTTGTAGTGTTGTTATTCTGTGTTCAGTACACTGAGAGTTGTGTTGTAGTGTTGTTATTCTATGTTCAGTACACTGAGAGAGTTGTGTTGTAGTGTTGTTATCCTATGTTCAGTACACAGAGAGTTGTGTTGTAGTGTTGTTATCCTATGTTCAGTACACTGAGAGAGTCGTGTTGTAGTGTTGTTATTCTGTGTTCAGTACACTGAGAGAGTTGTGTTGTAGTGTTGTTATTCTGTGTTCAGTACACAGAGAGTTGTGTTGTAGTGTTGTTATCCTATGTTCAGTACACTGAGAGAGTTGTGTTGTAGTGTTGTTATCCTATGTTCAGTACACTGAGAGAGTCGTGTTGTAGTGTTGTTATTCTGTGTTCAGTACACTGAGAGAGTCGTGTTGTAGTGTTGTTATTCTGTGTTCAGTACACTGAGAGAGTTTGTTGTAGTGTTGTTATTCTGTGTTCAGTACACTGAGAGAGTTGTGTTGTAGTGTTGTTATCCTATGTTCAGTACACTGAGAGAGTTGTGTTGTAGTGTTGTTATCCTATGTTCAGTACACTGAGAGAGTCGTGTTGTAGTGTTGTTATTCTGTGTTCAGTACACTGAGAGAGTTTGTTGTAGTGTTGTTATTCTGTGTTCAGTACACTGAGAGAGTTGTGTTGTAGTGTTGTTATCCTATGTTCAGTACACTGAGAGAGTTGTGTTGTAGTGTTGTTATCCTATGTTCAGTACACTGAGAGAGTCGTGTTGTAGTGTTGTTATTCTGTGTTCAGTACACTGAGAGAGTTGTGTTGTAGTGTTGTTATTCTGTGTTCAGTACACTGAGAGAGTTGTGTTGTAGTGTTGTTATCCTATGTTCAGTACACTGAGAGAGTTGTGTTGTAGTGTTGTTATCCTATGTTCAGTACACTGAGAGAGTCGTGTTGTAGTGTTGTTATTCTGTGTTCAGTACACTGAGAGAGTTGTGTTGTAGTGTTGTTATTCTGTGTTCAGTACACTGAGAGAGTTGTGTTGTAGTGTTGTTATCCTATGTTCAGTACACTGAGAGAGTTGTGTTGTAGTGTTGTTATCCTATGTTCAGTACACTGAGAGAGTTGTGTTGTAGTGTTGTTATTCTGTGTTCAGTACACTGAGAGAGTCGTGTTGTAGTGTTGTTATTCTGTGTTCAGTACACTGAGAGAGTTGTGTTGTAGTGTTGTTATTCTGTGTTCAGTACACTGAGAACCCGACACCAGAGTCACATTCCATGTGGTGTAAGCCTACATGGCCCATGCACATGGTTCTGCTTCTGATCAAACGAGTGACTTTTAAAAGTAACATTTCCCAACACTGGTCGACAATAATTTCTATAAGAAGATGACAGATACATTGGAAACGTCGGCTGTGTGTTAAGGTTGAGGAAACTTCACAAGGAATTATTTCCATCATTCAGCCCATGTTTTATCTCCCAGCCACCATCAGGAAACAGAGGAACATTCTGCTTTGCTACGGTGGCTAAATTTCTCCATTTGTTGTCGTGATGTTCACCTCAGCAGCGACCAGGACAGCTTAGATGCTAGTGGGCTGCTAGGCTGCTAGCATCCACAATGCTGCCCTGCTAAAGCCTGCCGTTTACTGAGGAATAAATAAAGCTGATTCCACGGAGAAGTGAAGCATAACGAAGCTGAGTTTCACATCTTCTCTTGTGGCTGTCCCCTGTTTAACACAAAAACACGACTAACAGCAGACAAAATACACTTAGACAACGTTTATTGAGTTACAAGTCCAGATGAGAGCAGTACACATCATGGTGATCAGTACAAAGAGTGTAGAAACTGGCTTTTACAAACAGATTATGTACAGTAGAGCGCCCCCTGCAGGGCTAAGACAAGAAGCCGCAACCAGAGGGGGCAGAGGAGAAAGCTGGTCTTTTCAGAAGCTCAGCTGTCGAGGAAGTCACTTCCTGAATTAAACTGAATAGACTGAAGCTGGTTCTGTTAGGAAGGTTTAATCTCCAAACTGAACATGACCTTTTGGTCTGATCCAAAGTGGCTAATCATGCTCCCCGTTTCTCTTCATACCTGGTAGCATCAGAGTGGAGTCCAGCTAACTGGGTAGCCAAACCACAAGTGTCGCTTTAAACAAGGCAACATGACAGTACCATCATCTCTTCTCATGGTACAGTGAGTTCACAGCAGAGACAGGCAGATATTTGGTAGTTAGCTAGTATCAGACACAGCGTGAGTCGGTGGACGACCAGCCAACCAGACCTAACACATCTGGGTTTAGTCTGGTTGCTCCTGGAAGGCCAACATCAATCCCACCAGCCACCGGCAGGTTGGATCAGCTTGTCATAAAAACTTCATCAGTGTGATGTA
>NC_079229.1:39165943-39170943 GCF_029633865.1 Lampris incognitus | reverse complement strand
ACGTTCCAACTTCATTGGAATTGGGGTTTGTAAGTCAATGACCAACAGATGGAAAGAGCATTATGAGGAGCTACTGAACAGGGACACAACTCCTGAGATGGAGGCCCTTGACCAACTCCCTCAACAACCCATCAACGACAACATGGGAGCACCACCCAGTCGGGACGAGGTGCAGGATGCCATAAGGAAGATGAAGAACAACAAGGCCGCTGGACCTGACTGCATCCCAGCAGAAATCTTGAAGGATGGTGGGCCAGTTCTCCTTAGTCACATCCACGCCCTGCTCCTCAAAATATGGGAAAAGGAGGAAATCCCTGCACAACTTAGGGATGCCCTCATTGTCTCCATCTTTAAGAAGGGAGACAAGGCAGACTGCGGAACTTACAGAGGCATTTCCCTCCTATCCACCACTGGGAAAACTCATGCCCGGGTTTTGGCTAATAGACTCCTCCCCCTGTCAGAAAACATTCTGCCTGAGTCTCAGAGTGGATTTTGCCCAAACAGAAGTACCATGGACATGATTTTCACTGCTCGTCAAGTACAAGAAAAATGCTGGGAACAAAATCAATCACTATACATAGCCTTCATAGACCTCACCAAAGCCTTTGACTCTGTGAACCGTCAGGCTCTCAGGTTGGTTCTGGCAAAAATTGGCTGCCCGGACAAATACATCCGGATACTGAGACTACTGCATGACAATATGTCAGCCACAGCACTCAGTGGCAGTGGAGATGAAACGGAACCCTTCAAGGTTCACACTGGAGTCAAGCAGGGCTGTGTCATTGCTCCTACCCTGTTCTCCATTTTCATTTCTGCTATCCTCCATTTTACAGGTAAACACCTGCCACAAGGAGTCAGAATCATGTACAGAACCGACGGACAACTCCTGAACATCAACAGATTCAGGGCTAAAAGCAGAACCACCACATCCATCATGGAGCTGCAGTATGCTGATGACAATGCCCTTGTGGCCCATTCAGAAGAGGACCTACAGTGCATTCTGGATGCTTTTGCCAAGGCATACAAGCAGCTTGGTCTGGCCCTTAACATAAAAAAGACCCAGATCCTCTACCAGCCACCACCCAACACAAATAACCCTGCTCCACCCCAACTATCAATGTTGACAAAACCAGACTGGAAAATGTGGACCACTTTACATATCTCGGAAGCCTCCTATCCTCCAAAGCTAACAGTAATGAGGAAATACACTACCACCTCAGTTGTGCCAGTGGGGTTTTCTCAAGACTGAGGAAAAGGGTCTTTGAAAACCATGACCTCCAGGCCAGAATGAAAATTCTGGTCTACAGAGCAGTAGTGTTGCCCACCCTACTGTATGGATCAGAATCCTGGACCACATACAGCAGGCACCAGAAGGCACTAGAGGTACATCATCAGAGGTGCTTCCGAAAAATCCTCAAGATCACCTGGGAAGATAGATGCACCAACATCAGCGTCCTGGAGGAGGCTAACATTCCCGCTATCACTGCCACCATCGCCCAACACCAGCTCAGATGGACTGGCCATGTTATCCGTATGCCTGACTCTCGTCTTCCAAAACAAGTCCTATACTCCCAGCTTCTCACAGGACAACGTGCCCCGGGAGGTCAAAAGAAAAGGTATAAGGATAACATCAAAACGAACATCAAAAAATGCCACATAGACCCTAAGACCTGGGAGGACACAGTAACCAACAGGGCGACCTGGAGAAAACTTGTCCTGGAAGGAGCTGCACTTTATAATAATGATCTCCACCATGCTGCAGAAGACAAGCGCAGCCTCAGAAAGGAGGGAGTTTCCACCAAAAAGGCCCAAACCAATCCCATGACTACCACCGCCCACCCCTGCCCACACTGCACCAAAATATGCGGCTCCAGGATCAGCCTCTTTGCCCACCTGAAGACCCACAAGGACCAAGAAGGAGGACAGTCATACTTGACCCCGAGTGACCGCCAATGATGAAACAGTTCTCTCAGTAAAAGTGTCCAGATAAACTGATTCAACTTCTGTGATTTCCTTACCTGAATTATTGAGCATGTATAAAAACGTATTGCTTAATATTGCAGGTGAGTCGCCAGGCCTGGTTCTGTGGAAAGGTGACAGACATGGGCATAATTCCATGAATAGTGGGATGGCATCCAGCCATTACCTGTGCCCCCGTCCATAGGGTTAGCGGTTGTGTCAGGAAGGGCATCCGATGTAAAATTTGTCCAAATCATTATGTGGATTGACAAGACCATACCGGATCAGCTGAGGCCCGGGTTAACATTGACCGCCATTGGTGCTGTGCCCTCACAGGGTACCAATGAAAACTATCAAATCCACTGTGGCGACCACTGAGAAACATGGAACAAGCCGAAAAAATAAGTTTCTTTCCACAGGCAGTTGGGTTGCTGAACAGCTGACACAGCCATATGCACCTTACACTGTTGTGTTATCGTGTACGGTATATGGAGTATATAATGTATGAACTGACTGTACACGGTCTACGTGTTTGTTTTTTGGGATGGCGTGTCCTCGTGTTCTTGGTCCTTGTATCCCTGGTATTAAGGCAGACAGAGCAAAAGAATTTCATTGTATTTAAATACATTTGATATATTTGAACTTCATTTTACACATCAGGTGCGGTGTGGGTCTGGATGGTTTCGTGCTCCGGAAATTCTCGCGACCCCCTTGGATGTCCCAACCCCCAGGTTGAGAACCAATGTTTAAATAACCCTTTTGGTGCAATTTCTGCCATTTAAAACAATTAGTGTACTTCAAAATGATCCAGATGCTGCCAGTGTGTTTGTGCCTCTAAGGTGTGACAGTGAAACGTGACCAGCGTTGTATGATCATGTTCCTCTGACCAGGGTTTAAGATGAGGGGAGGTTGTATGATCATGTTCCTCTGACCAGGGTTTAAGATGTGGGGAGGTTGTATGATCATGTTCCTCTGACCACGGCTTAAGATGAGGGGAGGTTGTATGATCATGTTCCTCTGACCAGGGTTGAAGATGACAGGAGGTTGTATCATCTTGTTCCTCTGACCACGGCTTAAGATGAGGGGAGGTGGTATGATCATGTTCCTCTAACCACGGTTGAAGATGACAGGGGGTTGTATGATCTTGTTCCTCTGACCAGGGTTTAAGATGACGGGAGGTTGTATGATCATGTTCCTCTGACCACGGCTTAAGATGACGGGAGGTTGTATGATCATGTTCCTCTGACCACGGCTTAAGATGAGGGGAGGTTGTATGATCATGTTCCTCTGACCACGGCTTAAGATGACAGGAGGTTGTATCATCATGTTCCTCTGACCACGGCTTAAGATGAGGGGAGGTTGTATGATCATGTTCCTCCGACCAGGGTTTAAGATGAGGGGAGGTTGTATGATCATGTTCCTCTGACCAGGGTTTAAGATGTGGGGAGGTTGTATCATCTTGTTCCTCTGACCACGGCTTAAGATGAGGGGAGGTTGTATGATCATGTTCCTCTGACCACGGCTTAAGATGAGGGGAGGTTGTATCATCTTGTTCCTCTGACCACGGCTTAAGATGTGGGGAGGTTGTATGATCATGTTCCTCTGACCACGGTTTAAGATGACGGGAGGTTGTATGATCATGTTCCTCTGACCACGGCTTAAGATGACAGGAGGTTGTATGATCATGTTCCTCTGACCACGGCTTAAGATGAGGGGAGGTTGTATGATCATGTTCCTCTGACCACGGCTTAAGATGACAGGAGGTTGTATCATCATGTTCCTCTGACCACGGCTTAAGATGAGGGGAGGTTGTATGATCATGTTCCTCCGACCAGGGTTTAAGATGAGGGGAGGTTGTATGATCATGTTCCTCTGACCAGGGTTTAAGATGTGGGGAGGTTGTATCATCTTGTTCCTCTGACCACGGCTTAAGATGAGGGGAGGTTGTATGATCATGTTCCTCTGACCAGGGTTTAAGATGTGGGGAGGTTGTATCATCTTGTTCCTCTGACCACGGCTTAAGATGTGGGGAGGTTGTATGATCATGTTCCTCTGACCACGGCTTAAGATGACAGGAGGTTGTATGATCATGTTCCTCTGACCAGGGTTTAAGATGAGGGGAGGTTGTATGATCATGTTCCTCTGACCAGGGTTTAAGATGACGGGAGGTTGTATCATCATGTTCCTTTGACCAGGGTTTAAGATGACAGGAGGTTGTATGATCATGTTCCTCTGACCACGGCTTAAGATGACAGGAGGTTGTATGATCATGTTCCTCTGACCAGGGTAGAAGATGACAGGAGGTTGTATGATCATGTTCCTCTGACCACGGCTTAAGATGACAGGAGGTTGTATGATCATGTTCCTCTGACCAGGGTAGAAGATGACAGGAGGTTGTATGATCATGTTCCTCTGACCACGGCTTAAGATGACAGGAGGTTGTATGATCATGTTCCTCTGACCAGGGTTTAAGATGTGGGGAGGTTGTATCATCTTGTTCCTCTGACCACGGTTGAGGATGACAGGAGGTTGTATGATCATGTTCCTCTGACCACGGCTTAAGATGTGGGGAGGTTGTATGATCATGTTCCTCTGACCAGGGTTTAAGATGTGGGGAGGTTGTATGATCATGTTCCTCTGACCACGGCTTAAGATGTGGGGAGGTTGTATGATCATGTTCCTCTGACCACGGCTTAAGATGTGGGGAGGTTGTATGATCATGTTCCTCTGACCAGGGTTAAGATGAGGGGAGGTTGTATGATCATGTTCCTCTGACCAGGGTTTAAGATGTGGGAGGTTGTATCATCTTGTTCCTCTGACCAGGGTTAAGATGTGGGGAGGTTGTATCATCTTGTTCCTCTGACCACGGCTTAAGATGACAGGAGGTTGTATGATCATGTTCCTCTGACCACGGTTTAAGATGAGGGGAGGTTGTATGATCATGTTCCTCTTACCAAGGTTTAAGATGACGGGAGGTTGTATCATCATGTTCCTCTGACCAGGGTTTAAGATGACAGGAGGTTGTATGATCATGTTCCTCT
>NC_079229.1:39104848-39162348 GCF_029633865.1 Lampris incognitus | reverse complement strand
GTGTGAGTGGTGACAGCTGAAGGGAGGTGCTGAAGCAGAGCGTGGGTGTGAGTGGTGACAGCTGAAGGGAGGTGCTGAAGCAGAGCACGTGTGTGAGTGCTGACAGCTAAAGGGAGGTGCTGAAGCAGAGCATGTGTGTGAGTGGTGACAGCTGAAGGGAGGTGCTGAAGCAGAGCACGTGTGTGAGTGCTGACAGCTGAAGGGAGGTGCTGAAGCAGAGCACGTGTGTGAGTGCTGACAGCTGAAGGGAGGTGCTGAAGCAGAGCACGGGTGTGAGTGCTGACAGCTGAAGGGAGGTGCTGAAGCAGAGCATGTGTGTGAGTGCTGACAGCTGAAGGGAGGTGCTGAAGCAGAGCACGTGTGTGAGTGCTGACAGCTGAAGGGAGGTGCTGAAGCAGAGCACGGGTGTGAGTGGTGACAGCTGAAGGGAGGTGCTGAAGCAGAGCACGTGTGTGAGTGGTGACAGCTAAAGGGAGGTGCTGAAGCAGAGCATGTGTGTGAGTGGTGACAGCTGAAGGGAGGTGCTGAAGCAGAGCACGTGTGTGAGTGCTGACAGCTGAAGGGAGGTGCTGAAGCAGAGCACGGGTGTGAGTGCTGACAGCTGAAGGGAGGTGCTGAAGCAGAGCATGTGTGTGAGTGCTGACAGCTGAAGGGAGGTGCTGAAGCAGAGCACGGGTGTGAGTGCTGTCAGCTGAAGGGAGGTGCTGAAGCAGAGCATGTGTGTGAGTGGTGACAGCTGAAGGGAGGTGCTGAAGCAGAGCACGGGTGTGAGTGCTGACAGCTGAAGGGAGGTGCTGAAGCAGAGCATGTGTGTGAGTGCTGACAGCTGAAGGGAGGTGCTGAAGCAGAGCACGGGTGTGAGTGCTGTCAGCTGAAGGGAGGTGCTGAAGCAGAGCACGTGTGTGAGTGCTGACAGCTGAAGGGAGGTGCTGAAGCAGAGCACGGGTGTGAGTGCTGACAGCTGAAGGGAGGTGCTGAAGCAGAGCACGGGTGTGAGTGCTGACAGCTGAAGGGAGGTGCTGAAGCAGAGCACGGGTGTGAGTGGTGACAGCTGAAGGGAGGTGCTGAAGCAGAGCACGGGTGTGAGTGGTGACAGCTGAAGGGAGGTGCTGAAGCAGAGCACGGGTGTGAGTGCTGACAGCTGAAGGGAGGTGCTGAAGCAGAGCACGGGTGTGAGTGCTGACAGCTGAAGGGAGGTGCTGAAGCAGAGCATGTGTGTGAGTGCTGACAGCTGAAGGGAGGTGCTGAAGCAGAGCATGTGTGTGAGTGCTGACAGCTGAAGGGAGGTGCTGAAGCAGAGCACGTGTGTGAGTGGTGACAGCTGAAGGGAGGTGCTGAAGCAGAGCACGGGTGTGAGTGGTGACAGCTGAAGGGAGGTGCTGAGGCAGAGCACGGGTGTGAGTGGTGACAGCTGAAGGGAGGTGCTGAAGCAGAGCATGTGTGTGAGTGCTGACAGCTGAAGGGAGGTGCTGAAGCAGAGCATGTGTGTGAGTGCTGACAGCTGAAGGGAGGTGCTGAAGCAGAGCATGTGTGTGAGTGGTGACAGCTGAAGGGAGGTGCTGAAGCAGAGCATGTGTGTGAGTGCTGACAGCTGAAGGGAGGTGCTGAAGCAGAGCATGTGTGTGAGTGCTGACAGCTGAAGGGAGGTGCTGAAGCAGAGCATGTGTGTGAGTGGTGACAGCTGAAGGGAGGTGCTGAAGCAGAGCATGTGTGTGAGTGCTGACAGCTGAAGGGAGGTGCTGAAGCAGAGCATGTGTGTGAGTGGTGACAGCTGAAGGGAGGTGCTGAAGCAGAGCATGTGTGTGAGTGGTGACAGCTGAAGGGAGGTGCTGAAGCAGAGCATGTGTGTGAGTGGTGACAGCTGAAGGGAGGTGCTGAAGCAGAGCATGTGTGTGAGTGGTGACAGCTGAAGGGAGGTGCTGAAGCAGAGCACGTGTGTGAGTGCTGACAGCTGAAGGGAGGTGCTGAGGCAGAGCACGGGTGTGAGTGGTGACAGCTGAAGGGAGGTGCTGAAGCAGAGCATGTGTGTGAGTGGTGACAGCTGAAGGGAGGTGCTGAAGCAGAGCACGGGTGTGAGTGGTGACAGCTGAAGGGAGGTGCTGAAGCAGAGCTGAAGCTGGCTGATAAACCGGCTGATGTGAACTGAAAAGCTCTCCACAGCTTCACTGAAAGGCTTGCGGGCTGAGTGCAGCAGTGGCAGCTGGAAGCTGAAGTCAGCGTTAGCTAAACACGCTGAAATGCCGAACTCTTGACCGGAAGCTGGAACTTAGTCGCCTGGGCGTGCTTGCTTTTGTCGTCAGAGAAGGGGTCATGGAACTACACAGGCTTCCAAAACCTGGCTCGTCTCATTTAAAAGCCAAAGGAGTGCTGTGTGACCGTGTGATCGACCGTTTCATCCAGACAGAAAGGAGAATGGGTTTTGTCTTCTAATACACAACACTGCTGAGTCAAATGTAGTTTTTGTACAGCTAGCTGCTTTGCTTAGTGTTTGATTGTGTTATTGCCCAGCGGCCCGGCTGGGACGGGTTTGTTGAGTGTCTTGATAGCATATTTATATGCCCAGCGGGATTACGTCCAGTAAGGCTGTACATTACACCATGTCGCCACACGATGCCGCTGTTGTGAAAGTGAAAAGTGTCAAATGATGATGATTGTGACGATAACCACTTTTTCGACTAAAACATTGTAGCATGGTGATATGCCGGCTGTCTTTGGGTAATTATGAGGCGGTGACGTGTCATCGAAGGCCTAGGTCTGAAATGCACGGTCCGCTACTGCAAACACTGTACTAGTACACACTACTGCAAGATTTACTTTTAACGCGGAGATAGAATTTGGACGTGAAACCTTCTTCCTACACCAAATGACACGTTTGACCCGAACCACAGACGCCAGATGTCATTTAATCAGCTGATCTGAATAAGCTGTGTGTTCACCTGCACTCAGAGGTTGCCATGGTAATTGCACGTGCTTAATTACTACTGAGTGAGACAGAGACAACATGGAGAACTGGCTCGGCAGGCCCTCTCAAAAGCCTTCCCTCAAGTGAAAACCATAGCTCACGTCACCAAAGTTACCAGACCATCAACACCACAACAGCTTGCTGCATATCTTTGTCCAGTTTGGTGTTCCTGGTGTCAGAAATGCGGCCGTACGAGCGAGTTAAAGACAGGCGAGTTCTCAGCTTTTCTCTGAAAATCTGCTCCTCAATTTGTATTAGACTCTATGGAGCTACCGAGGTGCCTGTTGTTGCTGAAAGCTCCAGTTTTCAAAAACCGTAAGGTGCACAGCTTTAGGAGTCACACTGTGTGAAACAGCACAAATTTGTCTACATTTCTACTTAAAATTGTGTGTTAGAAGTGAAAGATATAAGAGCAGGAAGAGCGGAAGCACAAACGTGTTAGGAAAGGTAGAACAGCTTAAGTTTAGAGCGGGCGTGACATCACCCACTCTAACCTCTCCAATACACACCCATTATAAACTCACATAAAACTTAAACTGCAATAAATCAAAATTATAAAAGATATCACACATCTCAATGTAAGCATAGCAGAAACACTATAAAAATATCACACATCTGAATGTAAGCATAGCAGAAACACTATAAAAGATATCATACATCTGAATGTAAGCATAGCAGAAACACTATAAAAGATATCACACATCTCAATGTAAGCATAGCAGAAACACTATAAAAATATCACACATCTGAATGTAAGCATAGCAGAAACACTATAAAAGATATCATACATCTGAATGTAAGCATAGCTGAAACACTATAAAAGATATCACATCTGAATGCAAGAAGCTTCACAGCAGGAACACTACACAAGCTATCACACATCTGAATGTAAGCATAGCAGAAACACTATAAAAGATATCATACATCTGAATGTAAGCACAGCAGAAACACTATAAAAGATATCATACATCTGAATGTAAGCATAGCAGAGACACTATAAAAGATATCATACATCTGAATGTAAGCATAGCAGAGACACTATAAAAGATATCATACATCTGAATGTAAGCATAGCAGAAAAGCTATAAAAGATATCACATCTGAATGCAAGAAGCTTCACAGCAGGAACACTACACAAGCTATCACACATCTGAATGTAAGCATAGCAGAAACACTAAAAGATATACATCTGAATGTAAGCACAGCAGAAACACTATAAAAGATATCATACATCTGAATGTAAGCACAGCAGAAACACTATAAAAGATATCACACATCTGAATGTAAGCATAGCAGAAACACTATAAAAGATATCACACATCTGAATGAAGCTGCATAGCAGAAACACTATAAAAGATATCACACGTGTAAATGTAAGAAGCTTCATAGCAGAAACACTATAAAAGATATCACACATCTGAATGTGGGAAGCTTCACAGCAGGAAGTCTTGTGACCTGTTTAAAGTTTACATGAAGTTTCTAGCTGAAACTATTCCTACGTAGTTACATTTGAAAGAACAGAAGGTTTTTGAGTATTTGAACATTCTCTCCATTCATTTGAATGAGAAAAATATTTCATAAAAAGCTTAATATTTTAAAAAGTATAAATATTAGAAAAAAGTTTAATGTAAGCAGAAATGTTCTAAAAAAGCTGAACATTTTGATAGTTGAATGGTTTCTGTTGCACAAAGTATGCAGAAAAACGTATGGAAGAAGAAGAATAGAATAACAATATCCAGCATTCACACTAATAATAATAATAATAATAATAAAGACAATAACAATAATAACAACGACAATAATAATAATAATAATTATTATTATAATAACGATAATAATAATAATAATAACAACAACAACAACAACAATATCATTGGAGCTGGCTTTTCAGTTAACAGATATTGACAAAACCTTTTTTCAAATATAAAGGATAAACTCTTGTCTGTCTGTCTCTCACCAGGTGGTGTTTCCAGTGGATGTCCCGTGCGTTGACACCAGCCCACAGGGTGTAGGTCACAGAGGTCACTGTCAAACCACACATCAAACTGGTCTGACCAGCCATCATAATGGATCTGCAGGGACGAGACACAAACAGAGTATGAGTTGAGCCTGGACGACTCATACCCCACACCCTGCCAGCTGTTTCAGCTCCTGCCTTCGTGAGCGGCGGCTTCGTGAGATCGACAACTTTTATTCTTCTTTTATTAGCTCTTTATATTCTGCCCTAACCTCCTCATTTTGTTCTGATTTAACTATTTAATGTGCTTAGTTCACTTATCGCTAGATTATCTAGTTTCTTTCTTATACGAATCTTGTGTTTAGTAGGTAGCTTCCTGTTCCCAGTTTGTTACTAGCTTTGAGCCTAGCCTAGCTTAGCAGTTATCTCTATTACATTCGCAGTCAAAGCAGCCTCGTTAAAACGATGGTTTGTGGTGACTGCTTCGTAGTTACAGACAGGTTGTCTCTACTAGAGGGACGTGTCCGTGAGTTAGAGCAGCTGCTTTCGGCTAGGATTACGTTAGATGTGATGGGCACTCCAGATAGCCTTAGCCCCGGGCCTGCCAGCAGGCCTGATATTGTTAGCACTAGCTCAGTAGCCCCGGGCCTGACAGCGGACCTGCTATTGTTAGCACTAGCTCAGTAGCCCCGGGCCTGACAGCAGACCCGCTATTTTTAGCACTAGCTCAGTAGCCCCGGGCCTGACAGCAGGCCTGCTATTGTTAGCACTAGCTCAGTAGCCCCGGGTCTGACAGCGGACCTGCTATTGTTAGCACTAGCTCAGTAGCCCCGGGCCTGACAGCAGACCTGCTATAGTTAGCACTAGCTCAGTAGCCCCGGGCCTGACAGCAGACCTGCTATGGTTAGCACTAGCTCAGTAGCCCCGGGCCTGACAGCAGACCCGCTATTTTTAGCACTAGCTCAGTAGCCCCGGGCCTGACAGCAGGCCTGCTATTGTTAGCACTAGCTCAGTAGCCCCGGGTCTGACAGCGGACCTGCTATTGTTAGCACTAGCTCAGTAGCCCCGGGCCTGACAGCAGACCCGCTATTTTTAGCACTAGCTCAGTAGCCCCCGGCCTGACAGCAGGTCTGCTATTGTTAGCACTAGCTCAGTAGCCCCGGGCCCGACAGCAGGCCTGCTATTGTTAGCACTAGCTCAGGAGCCCCGGGCCCGACAGCAGACCTGCTATTGTTAGCACTAGCTCAGTAGACCCGGACCTGACAGCAGACCTGCTATGGTTAGCACTAGCTCAGTAGCCCCGGGCCTGACAGCAGACCTGCTATGGTTAGCACTAGCTCAGTAGACCCGGGCCTGACAGCAGACCTGCTATAGTTAGCACTAGCTCAGTAGCCCCGGGCCTGACAGCAGACCTGCTATGGTTAGCACTAGCTCAGTAGCCCCGGGCCTGACAGCAGACCTGCTATGGTTAGCACTAGCTCAGTAGCCCCGGGCCTGACAGCAGACCTGCTATGGTTAGCACTAGCTCAGTAGCCCCGGGCCTGACAGCAGACCTGCTATGGTTAGCACTAGCTCAGTAGCCCCGGGCCTGACAGCAGACCTGCTATTATTAGCACTAGCTCAGTAGCCCCGGGCCTGACAGAAGTCCTGCTATTGTTAGCACTAGCTCAGTAGCCCCGGGCCTGACAGCAGGCCTGCTATTGTTAGCACTAGCTCAGCTTCGTCGGCAGATGCGGCGGAGTTTGTCTCTGTTTACCGGCGTGGGAAGGCTCGAAAGAGCAAGCCATCGGTCGTGTGGCCTGGTCTGCAGACACCTCTCCCGACTGCAAACCAGTTTTCACCACTCACCAGCCCTGTTGGTAGTCCTACAGGCCATCGTGCGTCTCCCCCTTCTGTCGACAGAGTAAAGCAACGCACGCTAGTGATAGGAGATTAGATTAGCTTCGCCAGCCTTGGTTCACTGTTTACCCGGGGCCAGAGTCTCCGACATAGAGGATAATCTTAGGGTGCTGGCATCATGGAGGGAGAGTCAGGGCCGCCCTTACCTGCTGAAAGCGGACGGCATTCACCCTACTGGGGATGGCGCCACTCTTTTGTCTAGCAATATAGATAGCTGTTTACGTTTAGTTTGACACTAGGGCAGCGGTCGGGAACCTATGGCTCGCGAGCCATATATGGCTCTTCCGGTGACGGCATATGGCTCCCAGACAATTTTGAGTTGAAAATTATTTTTTTTTCAAAAAAATCAGTTTGGAACTGATTTTAAAATACTTGTGATATTTCTTAATAATACTGTGTCATTTTAAAGTAAACAGAAATTAGTTTTGAAGATAAATTTCACGGGTCACGGGTCACCCGTGGGTCGGGTCGGGAACCAATGGCTCGCGAGCATGTCCGGGTCATTGTAAAGGTGAAGAAATCAATTTTATCAGATAGCCAACTAGTTTATCCGCTTCAACCCTTGTAACGGAAAAGATGGCGAAAAGAAAAAAAGACGATGATTACCATGCATTCCAGGCTGCGTGGACAGAGGAATTTGCATTTGTGGAGAGAGCAGGATCTGCGGTATGTCTAATATGCAATGATAAAATTGCATCGATGAAACGGTCAAATATAAAGCGGCACTTCGATACGCACCATGCTTCATTTGCATCGAAATATCCAGCGGGGGACAGCAGGAAAAGGGCATGCGAGGAGCTACAGCGGAGAGTGCAGACGAGTCAGCAGCAACTACGTGTGTGGACCAAGCAAGGTGACGGGAATTCCGCTAGCTTTGCGGGGGCTTTGGCAATAGTAAGGAATGGAAAGTCATTCACAGATGGCGAGTATGCCAAAACATTCATGCTTGATGTGGCCAATGAACTGTTTGATGACTTCCCAAATAAAGACAAGATAATCAAACGAATAAAAGACATGCCCCTGTCAGCAAGAACTGTGCACGATCGTAGCATCATGATGGCAAATCAAGTCGAGGAAACACAAATTAAGGACATAAACGCCGGGACATACTTTTCTCTCGCGTTAGATGAGTCAACAGACGTTAGCCATCTATCTCAGTGCAGTATCATTGCCAGGTATGCTGCAGGTGACACACTGCGTGAGGAAAGCTTGGCTGTTTTGCCAATGAAAGGGACAACAAGAGGAGAGGATTTATTCATGTCTTTCATGGAGTTTGCTAAAGAAAAAAAACTACCGATGGATAAACTTATTTCTGTCTGTACTGATGGTGCACCCTGTATGTTGGGGAAGAACAAAGGATTTGTAGCGCTTCTCCGTGAACATGAAAAGAGAGCCATCCTAAGTTTTCATTGCATCCTGCACCAGGAGGCGCTTTGCGCTCAGACGTGTGGCCAGGAGCTTGGCGAGGTGATGTCTCTGGTCATTCGAGTGGTCAACTTTATTGTTGCCCGAGCTTTAAATGATCGCCAGTTTAAAGCTCTGTTAGAAGAAGTTGGGAATCATTATCCCGGTCTGCTTTTACACAGCAACGTGCGTTGGTTGTCAAGGGGGAAGGTGCTCAGCCGTTTTGCAGCTTGCCTGAGTGAAATCCGGACTTTTCTTGAAATGAAAGGCGTCAAGCATCCTGAGCTAGACAACACTGACTGGCTCCTGCAGTTTCACTATCTCGTGGACATAACTGGCCATCTGAACCAGCTCAATGTGAAAATGCAAGGTATTGGAAATACAATCTCATCCCTTCAACAAGCAGTGTTTGCATTTGAAAGCAATCTGGAAGTCTTTCTCAGGGACATTGAAACAGGTCGTCTTCTGCACTTTGAAAGACTGCAACAATTTAGAGATGCATGCTTAGCAAGTGACTCCACTCAACATCTGGATCTCCAGCAGCTAGCTGGCTTTACGTTCAATCTCCTGCAGTCATTCAAAGCACGTTTTGGAGAATTTCGTGCGCGCACTGGTCTTTTCAAGTTCATCACTCATCCACATGAGTGTGCAGTGGACAAAATCGACCTGACATGCATCCCCGGGGTCTCTATCGGAGACTTTGAGCTGGAAGTTGCTGACCTGAAGGCATCAGACATGTGGATGAGTAAGTTCAAGTCACTTAATGGAGAGTTGGAAAGTCTTGCGCGACAGCGAGCAGAGCTGGCGAGGGAACACAAGTGACAGAAATTAAAAATCTTCAACCTGAAGACCAGCTGATTCTTAAAACTTGGAACGAGCTTCCTGTGACATACCACACAATGCAGCGTGTGAGTATTGCCGTATTGACCATGTTTGGCTCTACATATGCATGTGAACAGTCTTTCTCGCATATGAGGAACATTAAGACCAACCTACGCTCACGTTTAACTGATGGAAGCCTCAACGCCTGCATGAAGCTCAACCTCACCATGTATGAACCAGACTACAAGGCCATCAGCAAAACCATGCAGCACCAGAAGTCGCATTAAAAGTAAGACATATTTAATTTATTATACGTTAAAAATACTATATGGCTCTCAATGAAATATATTTAGAAATATTTGGCTCTTATGGCTCTCCCAGTCAAAAAGGTTCCCGACCCCTGCACTAGGGACTTATCATTCAGCAGGTTGCAGGTGATTAGAGAGCCTGCTAGGTTTAAATCTAGTGTGGATGCGGAGTCAAGTAGTTTAATTAATATGATTAGTCAGGGAATTTCTCATAGTGTAGATTATCAGCCTGATAGCTTGGTCTATAACATTGAGACTGTCTCCCTACCCTGCTGTATTGCTCCCAAGCTCTCCTCTCCTAAATGTGTGAATCACAATAATCTAGTAATTATTCCTACCACTGGTAGTGGTGAGATGTGCGCCAAAGTACCTAATAATCTACAAAAACCAAACAGCTAATGTTATCAAGAATGTGACCACATATCGTCCAAAGCGTTGGTGGCCAAAACTCTCAACAAGGTGTCTAATTCCAATTAATCTTTCACCTATTGGTAGCTCTAAAGCTCCGCCTACTACTGATCACTCCCACAAGACGCTTAAATTTGGTTTCATAAATATCAGATCACTGTCTACCAAAGCCTTACTAATAAATGATCTGATTCTTGAACATAGTTTTGATATGATTGGGTTATGTGAAACATGGCTGAAACCAAATGTTTTCCTTCCCTTAAATGAAGCTTCCCCACCTGACTATACTTATGCCCATGTAGCTTGGGCAAATAAACAAGGTGGGGGTGTTGCCTTAAAATATAAATCTATTTTCAATCTGACTTCTAGACTTGAATCTAAATTCCAGTCTTTTGAGTCTCTTATTCTTGGTCCATCTCCCTCAGCCATGAATAGACTTGGCTCAGTCCAAATTGTAATACTCTGTCGGCCTCCTGGCTGTTACTCATTATTTCTTGAAGAATTTGTCTCAGGCCTTGTTACTCACTCTGATGAGATTCTAATTCTAGGTGATTTCAATATTCATCTGAATGAGGCTGCTGATCCTGTAAGTAAAGCCTTTCTGGCACTAGTTGATACTTTTGGGTTCACTCAGTTTGTTCAAGAGTCGACTCATTGCAGTGGTAACCCCCTTGATTTGGTTTTATCTAAAGGAATAGCTGTTTCTGGTCTGAATGTCTTACCAACCACATCTGCTGTGTCAGATCATTTTCTCATCAAATTTGATGCATTATTGGCCTGTCCAGTTATTGTCAACACAGATGTAATTGCCACTCGCCATATCGGTCCCTCCAGTGTAGCTGCATTTGGCCAGCAGCTGCCTGAAGTCTTGGCTCCTTTCACTGTGGTAAATGACTCTGTTGAAAATTTCACTAGTGACTTAAATGTGGCCCTCTCTAAATCAAATCAAATCAATTTTATTTGTATAGCCCAATATCACAAATTACAAATTTACCTCAGTGGGCTTAACAGCAACACAAAATCCTGTCCTTAGACCCTCTCATCGGATAAGGAACAACTCCATAGTCTCCTCCATTCAGTTGCAACTCTCACTACCAGAGCTAGGCGACTAAAGAGGCCTACACCCTGGTTTAATGATGAGACACGTGCTCTTAAGCGGACCTGCAGGCGATTGGAACATAAATGGCGAAAATCAAAATTGGAAGGTTTTTTACCCATCGTGGCACGAGTGTTTATTGAAATACAAGTGTGCTTTATCTACTGCAAAAACATCGTATCTCTCTCACTTAATAAATATTAATAAACATAACCCCAGATTTCTGTTTGACATGGTACCTAAACTTACTAAAAAGCAGTCGTCTATTAGCTGCTCACCATTCACAGTCCATGAATTTCTAGATTTTTTCTGCAATAAGGTTGATGAGATCTTAAACAAAATTAGTTCTTCAACTCCATCTACTCCTGCAGATCCTGTCATACTAAATTCATATCTACACAATGAGTCACTGACAGTTCCAGTTATTACAGCTTTTGAGACTATCTCTCTTGATACTTTGACTAAGTTCGTGTCAGCTTCTAAACCAACTGCTTGCCTACTTGATCCCTTACCAGCAAAACTTTTTAAAGACCTCTGGCCTTTTCTTGGACCTACAATGCTAGACATCGTTAATGTATCTCTTACTACTGGCATTGTTCCCAGCAGTTTTAAGACAGCTGTGGTTAAACCTCTACTTAAAAAACCGCACCTTGATCCAGGGTCTCTTAATAACTATCGACCAATCTCTAATCTTCCATTCTTCTCTTAAGTACTAGAGAGAGTTGTGTATCAACAACTTTTGACCCATATAAAAGAAAACCATCTATATGAACCTTTTCAGTCGGCTTTCACGCCGTCACTCCACTGAATCTGCTCTGACCAGAGTGGTAAATTATCTTCTACTGGCGATCGACTCTGATTCCACTTCTGTGCTTCTACTACTGGACCTCAGTGCAGCCTTTGACACCATTGATCACTGTATACTTTTAGATAGATTAAATTGTAATTTTGGTGTCTCTGGCTTAGATCTCTCTTGGCTTAAGTCCTACTTATCTGGAAGAACACACTGTGTCTGCTATAATAATAATATATCAAAATGGTGTGTCTCAGGGCTCAGTTCTTGGCCCGCTACTTTTCTCTCTTTACATTACACCTCTTGGCCAAATTATACGCAGTTACGGAATAAATTTCCATTGCTATGCTGATGATACTCAGCTGTATGTGCCTATAAGGGCTGATGATCATACTCAAATCACTAACTTAGAGGCCTGCTTGGCTACTGTGAAAAACTGGATGTCACTTAACTTTCGGCTTTTAAATTCAGATAAAACCGAGATGCTGGTCATTGGCCTTGCTAGACACAGACACCAATTTGATCAAGTAACGATAATGATCGACAACTCTGTGGTTTCACAAAGTGTGGCAGCCAAAAATCTTGGCGTTATGTTTGATCCCAGCCTTTCCTTTGATAAGCACATTAAAGAAATCACCAAGACTGCCTTTTTTCACTTACGTAACATAGCTAAGATTCGGTCTTTTCTCTCCATGGCTGACGCAGAGACTCTAATACATGCATTTGTTTCATCCAGACTGAAACAAGCTGCTGAGATACTGATTCATGCCTTCATCTCCTCCCGTCTTGATTACTGCAACTCACTCCTCTATGGCATCAGTGCTAGCTCTATCAAGAGACTCCAATTGGTCCAGAACGCATCCGCCCGACTTTTAACTTTCACCAAATCCTGGCATCACATCACCCCAGTCCTAAAAGACCTCCACTGGCTACCCATCTCCCACTGGATCAATTACAAACTCTTGGTTCTTACTTATAAAGCCCTCCACAAATTGGCTCCCCCATACCTCACTGATCTCCTCTCCCCCTACTAACCCTCTCGGGGCCTCAGATCCACTTCAGCCTCCCTTCTCGCTAACGCCAGGTCCAACCTCCGCAACTTTGGTGACCGAGCCTTCTCCAGAGTAGCGCCCAGGCTCTGGAACTCACTTCCCCAAATCATTAGAGACTCAGAATCCCTCTCACTCTTCCAATCCTGTCTCAAGACACACCTTTTCTCCATTGCCTTCTCGTGCCCCCCCGTCCGCTCATACACCCCTGGTCTGGGGCAGGCTGGGGACTGAGTGCTTGACTTGCATCTGTGATTTATTTGATTTATGATGTGTGTTTTTCTTTCCCTTTATATCTGTCCAAGTCGGATAGTACTGCTGGTGTCGTCTGTGCCTGCCGCTTCTACCTCTTGTAGCCCTCCTTCCCATCCACCCCTGTATGCCTGTGTTATGTTCACCTGTCGTCTTGTTTCACTCCATTTATTGTAAAGCGACTTTGAGTACTTGAAAAGCACTATATAAGATTGATTTATTATTATTATTATTAGAATGTGCTGTTGTCACCCCACACGTCCGCAAAAGGTTGAAGTTATTGTAAGCGGTTCCTGATAATTAATAAAAATCGCCTTTGCAGGTGCAGAACCTGAACTCCACTTGTAGATGAACTCTTGTGTAGAACACACTGGCATACAAACTCTACTGTGTTGTACGTCAAGCCTGCCAACAGCACACGCTAGAAAAACAAAAACACACACACAGTACCTTGACCCTGTAGTCTTCTGTGTCTGTTATGGTGGCCACTCGTATCAGCATGGGGTTCCTACGATCTACAGCCTCTAGTCTCTGGTTGACCTGGAAACCATGAGAAGCTCTCTGATTTGAGGAGAGAAAAACTCTGGTCAGTTGTCTTGATACATGCTCAATAATCCAGGTAAGACTATCACAGAAGGTTGAACCAGTTCATCTATTTATTAACAGATGTTCCATCATCATCTAAGTGACCTCTTCAGTCTCACCTGACCGCAGCTGTCCCCACCCTTATAAACAATACAGTGGCTGCAGGTGTCTCCACCCTTATACACAATACAGTGACTGCAGGTGTCCCCACCCTTATAAACAATACAGTGGCTGCAGGTGTCTCCACCCTTATACACAATACAGTGACTGCAGGTGTCCCCACCCTTATAAACAATAGAGTGACTGCAGGTGTCCCCACCCTTATAAACAATACAGTGGCTGCAGGTGTCCCCACCCTTATAAACAATACAGTGGCATAATGACCCAAACCAATGACCAGTTTCATATGCAAATATGGTGTGACCATTAACTAGAGTTACAGGTCATGTGTACTATTCACAGAGGATTTGGGAATGTTTGCAATCACAACATTGTAAGATGGTGACAGATGTACTCTTAACATAGAGGGAACGACCATTCCTGAACCAAGGAGGTGCCAAAGAGTACATCTGAGAGAGAGAGAGCGAGAGAGAGAGAGAGAGTGCGAGCATACCACAGTGAAGGTTGTTTTAGGAGCTGCTGTGGCACTCATTTCCTCCAGATAATCCTCCCACTGGAAGTTCTCTGGACTGGGGTGACCTGACATGTACATGCGCAAGCACACACACACACACGCACACACACACACACACACACACAAACGCACGCACAAACACACACCCACATTCAAAGGAGAGACATTAGCAGCCATTTGTAGAGAGTAATGTGCACAAAACTACATCGGTGCTTTTGAACATGCACAGAGAGAATAAAGCGGAGTGAGAGAAAGGAAAGAGTGAGACAGAGGAGTAAGAGAGGGAGAATCATATGGATAGACAGATTGACAGACAGGTAGCCTGAGAAAGGAAAGAGTGAGACAGAGGAGCAAGAGAGAGAGAGAATCAGATGGATAGACAGACAGGCAGCCAGAGGAAGGAAAGAGTGAGACAGAGGAGCAAGAGACAGAGAGAATCAGACGGACACAGACAGGTAGCCAGAGAAAGGAAAGAGTGAGACAGAGAAGCAAGAGAGAGAGAGAATCAGATGATAGACAGACAGACAGACAGGTAGACAGAGGAAGGAAAGAGTGAGACAGAGGAGCAAGAGAGAGAGAGAATCAGATGGATAGACAGACAGACAGACAGGTAGACAGAGGAAGGAAAGAGTGAGACAGAGGAGCAAGAGAGAGAGAGAATCAGATGGATAGACAGACAGACAGACAGGTAGACAGAGGAAGGAAAGAGTGAGACAGAGGAGCAAGAGAGAGAGAGAATCAGATGGATAGACAGACAGACAGACAGACAGACAGGTAGACAGAGGAAGGAAAGAGTGAGACAGAGGAGCAAGAGAGAGAGAGAATCAGATGGATAGACAGACAGGCAACCAGAGGAAGGAAAGAGTGAGACAGAGGAGCAAGAGAGAGAGAGAATCAGACGGACAGGCAGACTGACAGAGAAAGGAAAGAGTGAGACAGAGGAGCAAGAGAGAGAGAGAATCAGATGGGTAGATAGACAGACAGGCAGACAGACAGGCAGGTAGGCAGCCAGAGGAAGGCAAGAGTGAGACAGAGGAGTAAGAGAGAGAGAGTCAGACAGACACAGACAGGTAGACAGAGAAAGGAAAGAGTGAGACAGAGGAGCAAGAGAGAGAGAAAATCACACGGATAGACAGACAGACAGACAGACAGGTAGCCAGAGGAAGGAAAGAGTGAGACAGAGGAGCAAGAGAGAGAGAGAATCAGATGGATAGACAGACAGACAGACAGACAGACAGACAGGCAGCCAGAGGAAGGAAAGAGTGAGACAGAGGAGCAAGAGAGAGAGAGAATCAGACGGATAGACAGACAGACAGACAGACAGACAGGTAGCCAGAGGAAGAATCAGACAGACAGACAGGTAGCCAGAGGAAGAATCAGACAGACAGACAGGTAGCCAGAGGAAGAATCAGACAGACAGACAGGTAGCCAGAGGAAGAATCAGACAGACAAACAGGCAGCCAGAGGAAGAATCAGACAGACAGGTAGCCAGAGGAAGAATCAGACAGACAGACAGGTAGCCAGAGGAAGAATCAGACAGACAGGCAGGCAGCCAGAGGAAGAATCAGACAGACAGACAGGTAGCCAGAGGAAGAGTCAGTCAGACAGACAGACAGACAGGTAGCCAGAGGAAGAATCAGACAGACAGACAGGTAGCCAGAGGAAGAATCAGACAGACAGACAGGTAGCCAGAGAAAGAATCAGACAGACAGACAGGTAGCCAGAGGAAGAATCAGACAGACAGGTAGCCAGAGGACGAATCAGACAGACAGACAGGTAGCCAGAGGAAGGGAAACAGTTTGTACATCTTCTCACCAATGCGTTTCTGTTCCACATACCCTTGTCCAGTAGAGCAGAATTTAAACAGTCACATGAATGGGAATCAGAACCACAGTACGTGTCGCGTCATGTCATGTCATGTCACGCACACATGAAACGACACCAACCGTCGGGTCCCCAGCCTACAGCAGTGCAACACAAACACACACACACACACACACACACACACATGTCCACGGCTTGGTTGGGCGTCCCTACAGACACAATTGGCAGTGTCTGCGGGTGGGAGGCCGTGTCTGCAGGTGACTTGGTGGCTACACTAGCACCTCCTCTGGTCGGTCGGGTCGCCTGTTCGGGGGGGGAGGGGGAACTGGGGGGAATAGCGTGATCCTCCCACGCGCTCCGTCCCCCTGGTGAAACTCCTCACTCTCAGGTGAAAAGAAGCGGCTGGTGATTCCTCATGTATCGGGGGAGGCATGTGGTAGTCTGCAGCCCTCCCCAGCTTGGCAGAGGGGGTGGAGCAGAGACCAGGACAGCTCGGAAGAGTGGGATAATTGGACAGGTACAATTGGGGGGGAAAAGGGGGGGGGGGAATCCACAAAAAAAAACATCCAAAAACTACAAGAACTATAAGAAGACATATAGCCAAAGTAACACACTGTAAACTAAACAACAAATCACAGTCCAGGAGAACCCGCGCCAGGCAGCCGGGAGGACTGTCCCACCACCGGTCTACAGGGGCTAGCAGTTGGCTTAGCCTGCACCGCTTCCACGTCCTCTTCAGGCGCTGCTCCGGTCAGGGCCGTGGTCCCTGGGCCCACAGGACGCAGCAGACCAGGCTCCCTTCACAGGACGCAGCAGACCAGGCTCCCTCAGCCGATCCAGCACCAGCTCTCCCAGCCATCAAACGCAGACACACTCCCACCTACACATGGACAAAGACTCTGCATGGACGGTACCGGATCAGGCCGCCACACACCGGAATTTGCCCTGCCATCTTCCCACACCGGAAGTGAAATGACAGCAGTCTTTTCTTTCCCGGTGATAAATGAAGGGTGGAAGTCCCTGGCTCATGTGTGCCCATTACACCTGCTCCACTACAAATCATACGTTACACATTACAGTCTCTCTTGTGTTTGTGTGACATGTCTTTCTTTCTTCAAAAGCTTATTTTGGGCATTTCTGATTTATTCGACAGCAACAGTAAATATAGACAGACAGGAAAGACGGGCACAGGGAGAGACAGAGGGGATGAGATGCAACAAAGGTTGCCAGCTAGATTTGAACCAGGGATGTTGTGACCATGTGCCCCGTAACATGCGCTCCTGTTACGTGAGGGCAGAAAAAGTTCTTGTAAGTTCTTTCATATGTATGTTGTTAACGTGTAACTGTAGCGCCGTGGGTCGCTTCCGACCAGTCGCTGTCTTCCAGCATGTCCCACCTGTCATTTGGGATTGTGGGCTGTGCAAAGAAGACCACCGCATGTCCTGGGCTTTCCCTGTCCCAGAGGAATTATCTGGTTCTGAACCACAACTCCCAGTTTGCTTTACCCACAGTGCACCTTGTCTCTTTATCTACTGTGCACCTTGTCTCTACCCACTGTGCAACTTGTCTCTACCCACTGTGCACCTTGTCTCTTTACCCACTGTGCACCTTGTCTCTACCCACTGTGCAACTTGTCTCTACCCACTGTGCAACTTGTCTCTACCCACTGTGCACCTTGTCTCTACCCACTGTGCAACTTGTCTCTACCCACTGTGCACCTTGTCTCTACCCACTGTGCACCTTGTCTCTTTACCCACTGTGCACCTTGTCTCTACCCACTGTGCACCTTGTCTCTTTACCCACTGTGCAACTTGTCTCTACCCACTGTGCACCTTGTCTCTTTACCCACTGTGCACCTTGTCTCTTTACCCACTGTGCACCTTGTCTCTTTACCCACTGTGCACCTTGTCTCTTTACCCACTGTGCACCTTGTCTCTACCCACTGTGCAACTTGTCTCTACCCACTGTGCACCTTGTCTCTACCCACTGTGCAACTTGTCTCTACCCACTGTGCAACTTGTCTCTACCCACTGTGCACCTTGTCTCTTTACCCACTGTGCACCTTGTCTCTACCCACTGTGCAACTTGTCTCTACCCACTGTGCACCTTGTCTCTTTACCCACTGTGCACCTTGTCTCTACCCACTGTGCACCTTGTCTCTTTACCCACTGTGCACCTTGTCTCTACCCACTGTGCACCTTGTCTCTTTACCCACTGTGCACCTTGTCTCTACCCACTGTGCAACTTGTCTCTTTACCCACTGTGCACCTTGTCTCTACCCACTGTGCAACTTGTCTCTACCCACTGTGCAACTTATCTCTACCCACTGTGCACCTTGTCTCTTTACCCACTGTGCACCTTGTCTCTTTACCCACTGTGCACCTTGTCTCTTTACCCACTGTGCACCTTGTCTCTACCCACTGTGCACCTTGTCTCTTTACCCACTGTGCAACTTGTCTCTACCCACTGTGCACCTTGTCTCTACCCACTGTGCACCTTGTCTCTACCCACTGTGCACCTTGTCTCTACCCACTGTACACCTTGTCTCTTTACCCACTGTGCACCTTGTCTCTTTACCCACTGTGCACCTTGTCTCTTTACCCACTGTGCACCTTGTCTCTACCCACTGTGCACCTTGTCTCTACCCACTGTACACCTTGTCTCTTTACCCACTGTGCACCTTGTCTCTACCCACTGTGCACCTTGTCTCTACCCACTGTGCACCTTGTCTCTTTACCCACTGTGCAACTTGTCTCTACCCACTGTGCACCTTGTCTCTACCCACTGTGCACCTTGTCTCTACC
Source organism: Lampris incognitus (assembly GCF_029633865.1). NCBI lineage: Eukaryota > Metazoa > Chordata > Actinopteri > Lampriformes > Lampridae > Lampris > Lampris incognitus. The sequence goes on along the minus strand of NC_079229.1, from coordinate 39,143,551 downwards.
CACTGTGCACCTTGTCTCTTTACCCACTGTGCACCTTGTCTCTACCCACTGTGCACCTTGTCTCTTTACCCACTGTGCAACTTGTCTCTACCCACTGTGCACCTTGTCTCTACCCACTGTGCACCTTGTCTCTACCCACTGTGCACCTTGTCTCTTTACCCACTGTGCAACTTGTCTCTACCCACTGTGCACCTTGTCTCTACCCACTGTACACCTTGTCTCTTTACCCACTGTGCACCTTGTCTCTACCCACTGTGCACCTTGTCTCTACCCACTGTGCAACTTGTCTCTACCCACTGTGCACCTTGTCTCTTTACCCACTGTGCACCTTGTCTCTACCCACTGTGCACCTTGTCTCTTTACCCACTGTGCAACGTGTCTCTTTATCTACTGTGCACCTTGTCTCTTTACCCACTGTGCACCTTGTCTCTACCCACTGTGCACCTTGTCTCTTTACCCACTGTGCACCTTGTCTCTTTACCCACTGTGCACCTTGTCTCTACCCACTGTGCACCTTGTGTCTTTACCCACTGTGCAACTTGTCTCTACCCACTGTGCACCTTGTCTCTACCCACTGTGCAACTTGTCTCTACCCACTGTGCACCTTGTGTCTTTAGCCACTGTGCACCTTGTCTCTTTACCCACAGTGAAACTTGTCTCTACCCACTGTGCACCTTGTCTCTACCCACTGTGCAACTTGTCTCTACCCACTGTGCACCTTGTCTCTTTACCCACCGTGCAACTTGTCTCTTTATCTACTGTGCACCTTGTCTCTTTACCCACTGTGCACCTTGTCTCTTTACCCACTGTGCACCTTGTCTCTTTACCCACTGTGCACCTTGTCTCTACCCACTGTGCACCCTGTCTCTTTACCCACTGTGCAACTTGTCTCTTTACCCAGTGTGCACCTTGTCTCTTTACCCACTGTGCACCCTGTCTCTTTACCCACTGTGCACCTTGTCTCTTTACCCACTGTGCAACTTGTCTCTTTACCCACTGTGCACCTTGTCTCTTTACCCACTGTGCACCTTGTCTCTTTACCCACTGTGCACCTTGTCTCTACCCACTGTGCACCCTGTCTCTTTACCCACTGTGCAACTTGTCTCTTTACCCAGTGTGCACCTTGTCTCTTTACCCACTGTGCAACTTGTCTCTTTATCTACTGTGCACCTTGTCTCTTTACCCACTGTGCACCTTGTCTCTTTACCCACTGTGCACCTTGTCTCTACCCACTGTGCACCTTGTCTCTTTACCCACTGTGCACCTTGTCTCTTTATCTACTGTGCACCTTGTCTCTTTACCCACAGTGCACCTTGTCTCTTTACCCACTGTGCACCTTGTCTCTACCCACTGTGCACCTTGTCTCTTTACCCACTGTGCACCTTGTCTCTTTACCCACCGTGCACCTTGTGTCTTTACCAACTGTGCACCTTGTCTCTTTATCTACTGTGCACCTTGTCTCTACCCACTGTGCACCTTGTCTCTTTACCCACTGTGCACCTTGTCTCTACCCACTGTGCACCTTGTCTCTTTACCCACTGTGCACCTTGTCTCTTTACCCACTGTGCACCTTGTCTCTTTATCTACTGTGCACCTTGTCTCTTTACCCACTGTGCACCTTGTCTCTTTACCCACTGTGCACCTTGTCTCTTTACCCACTGTGCACCTTGTCTCTACCCACTGTGCACCCTGTCTCTTTACCCACTGTGCAACTTGTCTCTTTACCCAGTGTGCACCTTGTCTCTTTACCCACTGTGCAACTTGTCTCTTTATCTACTGTGCACCTTGTCTCTTTACCCACTGTGCACCTTGTCTCTTTACCCACTGTGCACCTTGTCTCTACCCACTGTGCACCTTGTCTCTTTACCCACTGTGCACCTTGTCTCTTTACCCACAGTGCACCTTGTCTCTTTACCCACTGTGCACCTTGTCTCTACCCACTGTGCACCTTGTCTCTTTACCCACTGTGCACCTTGTCTCTTTACCCACCGTGCACCTTGTGTCTTTACCAACTGTGCACCATGTCTCTTTATCTACTGTGCACCTTGTCTCTACCCACTGTGCACCTTGTCTCTTTACCCACTGTGCACCTTGTCTCTACCCACTGTGCACCTTGTCTCTTTACCCACTGTGCACCTTGTCTCTTTATCTACTGTGCAACTTGTCTCTTTATCTACTGTGCACCTTGTCTCTACCCACCGTGCACCTTGTCTCTTTACCCACTGTGCACCTTGTCTCTTTACCCACTGTGCACCTTGTCTCTTTACCCACCGTGCACCTTGTGTCTTTACCAACTGTGCACCATGTCTCTTTATCTACTGTGCACCTTGTCTCTTTACCCACTGTACACCTTGTCTCTACCCACTGTGCACCTTGTCTCTTTACCCACTGTGCACCTTGTCTCTTTACCCACTGTGCACCTTGTCTCTACCCACTGTGCACCTTGTCTCTTTACCCACTGTGCACCTTGTCTCTTTACCCACTGTGCACGTTGTCTCTTTATCTACTGTGCACCTTGTCTCTTTATCTACTGTGCACCTTGTCTCTTTACCCACTGTGCACCTTGTCTCTACCCACTGTGCACCTTGTCTCTTTACCCACTGTGCACCTTGTCTCTTTACTAACTGTGTACCTTGTGTCTTTACCCACTGTGCACCTTGTGTCTTTATCCACCGTGCACCTTGTCTCTTTACCCACTGTGCACCTTGTCTCTACCCACTGTGCACCTTGTCTCTACCCACTGTGCACCTTGTCTCTACCCACTGTGCACCTTGTCTCTTTACCCACTGTGCACCTTGTCTCTTTACTAACTGTGTACCTTGTGTCTTTACCCACTGTGCACCTTGTGTCTTTACCCACTGTGCACCTTGTGTCTTTATCCACCGTGCACCTTGTCTCTTTACCCACCGTGCACCTTGTCTCTTTCCGTTGGCTGTGATTCAGTTCAAATGAAACAGGAAGCGCCACAGGGGAACTCTCAAGTCTACTTTTCATTGTATGAACACTTTGGTTCACGGTATAATAACAAAATGAACCCCATTCAGCTTAACTGAACTGAATTAACTGCCCTACCCTGTCAAGTCTGATGAAAAACCCATTTTAATTAACGATTTGGAGGTGATTACTGATAATTAAATATAGAAAGTGTGATATCCAGACATGGCTTGAATAATGAAATAAGAGACTTGGAAATATCAGGCCAAGAGTCATGTGGGACTGCCGAGCAAGATGCCCACACACTAGTAACTGTCCTCAGCCCCACTGACCAAGCAGTTATATGTGTTCTCCACACTTTTTCCTAACACTCATGTACCTAATACCTTGCTACTAACCTGTCAACTGACTGAGACATCAGTAGTGTGTCATCAACCTCAAAATATTACAAAAATAAACGCACGCACGACATCAAGGCAGACTACTACAATGGACTCTTCCACTAGCCCAAAGTAATAACCTACGCAGACGGTCAGTCTGGACAACCTAACCACGCAAGTGAGTAAAATGAGTGTGAAACTTCATACAGTGGCCTCAGATGTGTCAACGATTAACGAAACCAACACAAAAGTGAAAAACGCAGTGAATGCTGTGCAAGAACACAGGCAGAAGGTCGGATATCCGACACAGAGGACACCACTCAACATGTCTTTACGCATGCAAAATAATCCAAAATGACAGAGAGGCGAATCAGTTCATCTGGGCATGTTTATTGAAGGAAACGTTTCATCATCACTCATCTAAAAGTGACCTCTTCAGTCTCAACTGACTGCAGGTACCCCCACCCTTATACTTACACCCCACCTACTTGCTGCACGCCAGAGACACCAGCAGACAACGGACGGCGCCCTCACCGGAGACAGACGCCAGACACATACCAGCGATGTGAACAAGTGGGTGAAGAATCTGTCCAACAGACAACTCACCAGGCGGAAAAAGAAGCCCTTGCTAAGGGGCTGAATTTTGCTGTCTCGCCGAGGGAAATCCCGCTAGTGGACCTGATCACAGACACGGAATCAGAGATCAGTAAAAACAACATGGTGGACCCGGAAGCGGAGCAACCACAGACAAATGTTTCAGACTGTCTCAGCAATGCCAAACTGCCACCATCCAATATCAGTAGGGATGAGAGGAAAGCTCTCACGACTCTCAGTAAGGACAATAACATCATCATCCTTCCAGCGGACAAAGGCAGATGCACCGTTGTATTAAACCAGACACACTGTCATGAGGAAGTCATAATGTTGCTTAGCAACAGGAATACTTGTGAGCCCCTGAAACCAGATCCAGGCAGTGGTCACAAGAAAAAGGTGACAGATTGACTGAGGCTGTTGGAACAGGACAATACTGTTGACAGAATGTTGTACCACAGATTATACCCAGGGGGCGCTACACCTAGTCTGTATGGGTTACCTAAGATACATAAACAGGATGTGCCAATACGGCCTATTGTTATTATGATTAACTCAGTGACCTATAACCTCTATAATTTTCTGGCATCTATTCTGAACCCGTAGGTAGTCAGTAATGAACATCACATTCACAACGCTGTGGATGTGGATCGGGTGAGGGACGTCATCATGGAGGAATGAAACAATGGTCTCTTATGATGTTACTTCTCTCTTCACGTGCATTCCTGTTGATGAAGCAGTGGAGGTAGTCTGTATGAAATTACAAAACGACCCCACCCTTAGCAATAGGACCACCCTTAACACTGACCAAGTGTGTCTGCTCCTGAAGCTGTGTCTTCAGTCCACATACATCACATACAGGGGGCAGTACTATAGGCAGAGGCATGGGTGTGCTATGGGTTCCCCAGTCTCACCTGTAGTGGCCAACTTGTATATGGAGGCAGTGGAAAAGAGGCTCTGATGTCCTATCCAGGGACACCACCTAGCCATTGGTTCAGATGTGTGGACGACACCTGGGTTAAAATGAAATCTCAGCTCGTAGCACATTTCACCGACCACATGAACTCTGTGGACACCACATCAAGTTCACCAGGGAGGATGTGGAACATGACAGGTTAGCCTTCTTACACTGTGAAACTGCAGTTGGTGATGAGGGACATTTGATTGTTGATGTTTACCGTTAACCAACACATACTGATCAGTACTTAAGGTCTGACTCTCATCATCCACTGGAGCACAAACTAGGAGTCATCAGGACTCTGGACCACCAAGCTGACAATGTCCCCACCGACACAACGGCTGGGGAAGGGGAGAGATCCCACATTAAACAGGTCCTGGTTAAGTGTGGTTATCCTAACTGGGCGTTTGTCAAAGCCAGGAAGACGCACAAACAGTGCACCAGCCAATCGAAGAGAGAAGAGGGACAACAGCTGTCTAAGCAGTTAAAAGTAATTTTGTTTGTTTACCAAATATCAGATGTGCGTGTAGGGGCGTCTGAAAAATACGGTCTGCCTAGTATAATCTAGCCACTTAATCTGGCTCCGGTGCTAACTGCCTCAAGTGTAACAAAAATAAGGGTCTGTGCTAAAACTATCTACGTTTATACTGGCTGTTCCCTACACATGAGGAGCTGACAGGGTGAGTGAGGGAACTTTGTACTATTTTATTCCATTTTAACAAAACATTAAAAGTTCACGTGGAAGCCTGTCTTTGTGTTTATGTGATTAAGATTAAGGTGTACTTTATTGATCCCTGTGAGGAAATTCCTCCTCTGCATTTAACCCATCCTAGCCGTGTAGCCAGGAGCATTGTAATGTGTACTGAGTGTACTGGCTTGTCTGACTTGTGTCATTCTTCACTGCACTGCACCTCCTCTTCCCTCCAACAGTCAGCGCTGGCATCTAGTGGTGAAACATAATGGATTACATTTATGTAGCACTTTTCCAGACACCCGAAACGCTTCACACTGAAGGGGGTAACTCATTTCAACCACCACCAATGTGTAGCACCACCTGGGTGATGCACAGCAGCCATTTTGCCCCAGAACACTCACCACACATCAGCTTGAGGTGGACAGGGAGGAATCATTGAGCCAATTGCATGGGGGGATGATTAGGCGGCCAGATGGAGAGAGCCAGGTTGAGACTGTTGCCAGGACACCAGGGAACCCCCTACTCTTGGTGATAAGTGCCGTGGGATCTTTAATGACCACAGTGAGTCAGGACCTCGGTTTAACGTCTCATCTGAAGGACGTCATCTCCTACAGCACAGTGTCCCCGTCACTGCACTGGGGCATTGGGATTTGATATTTGTTGCTTTTATTATGACCAGAGGGAAGACTGCCCCCTACTGGCCCACCAACACCAATTCCGGCAGCCACTCAGTTTTCCCAGGAGGTCTCCCATCCAAGTACTAGCCAAGCCCACACCTGCCTAGCTTCCGTCATTCAGCAGAGCCAGGGGACATGTTGGTATGGCTGCCGGCATGGTACTACTACTTTAATTGCCCAATTGATTTTACCAGTATACCAAGTATTGTAGTGCGTGTTACACCGGTTTCAAAAACTCCCGCACTGGCACTAGCCTAGTGTGTCTGTGTGTGTGTGTGTGTTATATGTGTTATGAATATGTATATATCCAAAGGAGTTGAATCAAGTGCAACTGGACTTGGTATATATCCGTGAAGACGTTTCGCCTCTCATCCAGGAGGCTTCCTCAGTTCGTGCCTTTCTGACTATACCAAGCTAGTCTGACTGGCTGGTGATGAGTCTCAGAATTTATGCTCTAGGAGTCGTTGTCAGAGCTATTGATATGCGTGGCTCTTTGTGATCGGATGTTTACCAACGCCTGTCGCTAACAGAGCCATAGATATGAGTGGCTCTTTTGTGTACCGATGTTTGGGCGCGCCCGTCATTATCGGAGCTATTGATATGCGTGGCTCTCCTGTGCTCCGATGCCTGTCGCCATCGGAGCACAGGTGGCCAACTTACATATGGAAGAGGTAGAACACAGGGCCCTGATCTCCTTCAGAGGAACACCTCCGAGCCACTGGTTCAGATATGTGGATGACACATGGGTCAAAATCCAAACACAAGAGGTGCAAACGTTTACCAAACACATCAACTCAGTGGACAAGAACATTAAGTTCACAAGGGAAGACGTAAAGAACAACAGTTTGCCCTTCTTGGACTGTGACGTCCACATGGGGGAAGACAGGAGCCTCCACATTGGGGTTTACAGGAAACCTACACACACAGACCAATATCTACTTTTCGACTCACACCACCCTCTGGAACACAAACTGGGCGTCATCAGAACTCTGCAACACAGAGCTGACAATGTGCCCAGCAGCACTCAGGCCCAACGAGAAGAACACAAACACCTGAGGGGAGCTTTAAAAACCTGCAGCTACCCCAGTTGGACCTTTGTGAAAACTGCAACACGTTCCAGAAAGACCAACCAGGTGAGTGACGAGGAGATAAGGAACAGAAGGAATAACACAGTCATCCCATATGTTTCTGGGGTCTCCGAGAAACTCAGGAGAATTTTCAACAAACACCGCATCCTGGTATACTTCAAACCCAGCAACACACTCCGACAAAGACTGGTTCATCCCAAAGACCGTGTACCACACACCCGGAAAAGCAGTCTGGTGTATGCTGTACAATGCAATGAGGATTGCACTGACCTATACATAGGAGAAACCAAACAACCACTACACAAACGGATGGCCCAACACAGAAGGCCAGACTCCTCAGGACAAGACTCAGCAGTCTGTCTACACCTAAAGGAGAAGACACACTCCTTCCAGGACAGCAACGTACACATTTTGGACAGGGAAGATAGATGGTTTGAAAGAGGGGTGAAGGAAGCCATCTATGAGAAACTGGAAAAACCATCCCTCAACAGAGGAGGAGGTCTGCGACACCACCTATCTCCCACTTACAATGCCGTCCTCTCATCTCTACCCAGGAGACTCAAGAAGCCTAGCCTCCAAGAACAACAGTCGCTCACTAACGGCTCCAACCACTCTCATGACCACTGAACAATGAAGTCCAAACTAACACCCCCAACCACCGTCGCTGCTAAACAAATGCAAATCAATAGCTCCGATGGCGACGGGCGCGGCTGGACATCGGAGCACAGGAGAGCCATGCATATCTATGGCTCCGATAACGACGGGCGCAGCCAAACATCGGTACACAAAAGAGCCACTCATATTTATGGCTCTGTTAGCGACGGGTGTTGGTAAACATCGGGACACAAAGAGCCATGGACATCAATAGCTCTGACAACGACTCCTAGAGGATAAATATCTAAGTCTCATCAGCAGCCAGTCAGACTAACTTGGTCTAGTCAGAAAGGCACGAACTGAGGAAGCCTCTTGGATGAGAGGCGAAGCGTCTTCACGGATATATACCAAGTCCAGTTGCACTTGATTCAACTCCTTTGGATAACCATGACCTGGGTGAATGAGAACATTCACAGACACGAATATGTATATACTGTGTGTTTGCTGTACCTTGTGGAGCAGTCAGAGGTCTCCTCTGTTCTTCACACCAGCCAACAGGATGGATGTATGGACTGCTGCTGTCACACCTGCTCCACACACAGACACATACAGACACACACACACACACACACCCACACAGAAAGATACATGGACAGACAGTGAATCACAAAGACAGACAGCAAGAAACATATGCAGAAACAGACGGACAATCCTGCTGATGCTGATGCTGGCAGTAATACTGGTTGTTAACAGTTGACAGAAACAGACACAGTCATGCTGATGCTGATAGTAATACTGGTTGTTAACAGTTGACAGAAATAGACAGACAGTCATGCTGATGCTGACAGTAATACTGGTTGTTAATAGTTGACAGAAATAGACAGACAGTCATGCTGATGCTGATGCTGGCAGTAATACTGGTTGTTAACAGTTGACAGAAACAGACAGTCATGCTGATGCTGATAGTAATACTGGTTGTTAACAGTTGACAGAAACAGACACAGTCATGCTGATGCTGGCAGTAATACTGGTTGTTAACAGTTGACAGAAACAGACACAGTCATGCTGATGCTGATAGTAATACTGGTTGTTAACAGTTGACAGAAACAGACAGTCATGCTGATGCTGATAGTAATACTGGTTGTTAACAGTTGACAGAAACAGACACAGTCATGCTGATGCTGATAGTAATACTGGTTGTTAACAGTTGACAGAAACAGACAGTCATGCTGATGCTGATAGTAATACTGGTTGTTAACAGTTGACAGAAACAGACAGACAGTCATGCTGATGCTGATGCTGGCAGTAATACTGGTTGTTAACAGTTGACAGAAACAGACAGTCATGCTGATGCTGATAGTAATACTGGTTGTTAACAGTTGACAGAAACAGACAGTCATGCTGATGCTGATAGTAATACTGGTTGTTAACAGTTGACAGAAACAGACAGTCATGCTGATGCTGATAGTAATACTGGTTGTTAACAGTTGACAGAAACAGACAGACAGTCATGCTGATGCTGATGCTGGCAGTAATACTGGTTGTTAACAGTTGACAGAAACAGACACAGTCATGCTGATGCTGATAGTAATACTGGTTGTTGCAGCCATAATGGTACAGCTGTGACCAGATACCTATTTGGCTGCTGTGCAGAGACTGTGCATATATATACTTTTTTTTGTTTGTTTTTTTTTGTTATTACTCGTGTACCTATTCCACGTGTGTGTGTGTGTGTGTGTGTGTGTGTGTGTGTGTGTGTGTGTGTGTGTGTGCGCGCGTGACAAAAGCACGATGTTAAACATCGGCTCACTCACCATGTTACCTATATACCGGAAAGTTGAATCAGTTCATCTGGACACAAAGATTAGTGGAAGAAACATTTCAAAAGTGCCTATGTCAGTTCTTTGCTGACCGCAGGTATCCCCAACCTTTTAAACAGCACAGTTGCATACAACTCAACCCAGCCACTGAGGAAGCACAAGCCAGTGCATTCTTAGTGCCGGTCCCAAGCCTGGACAAATGGGGAGAGTTGCGTCAGGAAGGGCATCTGGCGTAAAATCTTTGCCAAATCAAATATGCGGATCATAAATAAGACTTACATACCGGATCGGTCGAGGCCCGGGTTACCAACGACCGCCGACGGTACTGTTAACCAGCAGGGTGCCGGTGGAAACTATGCTACTGTTAGGCGAAGGAGAGGGGGAAGGCATGTCCAGAGGCAGCTAGAGAGGAGGAAGGCTAGGCGTGTGGAGGTGAGAGTCGGAACTCTGAATGTTGGCACTATGGCTGGTAGAGGGAGAGAGCTGGCTGACATGATGGAAAGAAGAAAGGTAGGCATACTGTGTGTGCAAGAGACCAGGTGGAAGGGGAGTAAGGCCAGGAGTATCGGAGGTGGGTTCAAACTCTTCTACCATGGTGCGAATGGGAGGAGAAATGGGGTAGGGGTCATTCTGAAGGAATGATGAGGAGGTGATGGGAAGGTATGGAGTCAAGGTGAGAAATGTGGAAGGACAGATGGTGGTCGATTTTGCGAAAAGGATGGAAATGGCTGCGGTGAATACATATTTCAAGAAGAGGGAAGAACACAGGGTGATGTACAAGAGTGGAGGAAAGTACTGTCTCTCAGTACATTTCGACCCCTGTTTACAGACTCCACCTTTTCTGTATGCCAGGACAAAGGCTTTTTTAAAGAGTTGTATAAGGATGGTATCTTTCACAGTTTTACAGATCTACCATGTGAAGTTTATCTCCCACCTTCTCATCTCTTTCGTTATTTTCAAATTGGGCACTGCATTAATTTTTTTTTTCAGTTTTCCCCTCCTCTCCTCCAAGTCAACCCTGGGATGAGTTTCTCAGCACCAATCCCCATCAAAAGTCACTCATTTCGAAGGTTTATAACAAAATTCTGTCATGTGACAGTTCACCAGCCACTAAAGTCAAGGCTGCCTGGGAGCTTGAACTGGGCTTGAACCTGGATGACGACTGGTGGGACGTTGCTCTTAACAAAATTCACACAAGCTCAACTTGTGCTCGACTCACTCATACAGTTCAAAGTACTATTTAGGGTTCATTTTTCCAAAGCGCGATTGTCACAAATTTATCCCAACATCACTGACAATTGCGATATACGTCATGCTTCATCCTGCAGTCTCATCCACATGTTCTACTGCTGTCCTTTATTATCTTGTTTTTGGCAGAACTACTGTGATACTATGTCAAAAACACCTGCAAAAACTATAAAAGTCTCTCCCAATATTGCCATATTAGGGCTCCCAGAAGGCTACTACCAATACACCTCTAAGCAGTTATAAGTTCTAACTTTCACTTCCTTACTGGCGAGATGCCACCTGCTTCTCCAAAGGAAGTCTAGTAACGCTCCTCCAGCACTCAGTGGCTCAGGGACACCATGTCCTCTCTGAAGCTGGAGACGATCACATAACTTCTATGGCAGATGGCAACCCTATCTGACGTTTTTAATTCTCTTCAATCTCTGTCTCCTGATTGATCCGCCCCCTTTTTCTCTTTCTCTTCTTGTTCGCTTGCTTCATGAATGTGTTCTTGTTTTGTTTTGTTTTTTGTGTGGATACTACGAACATCTTTAATAAAAAAACAAGAAAAACAAAACACCAGACTGCTATCTGTGGGTCTGTCTGTGTGAGACAGCTCTCTGTCTCTCACCAGTAGTCGTAGGTGTCATCCCAGTTGTCAAAGTGAACCAGGAAGCGCTGGTCGATAACATCAGCAACCGAAGCCACACACACCAAGCAGGGATTCTTCCTATCAACGGCCTCCAGCTTCATTCCCACCTGGAAACTGCACGGGGAGCCACTGGACTGGAGAGAGAGACAGCTACTGATACACATGGTACACAGACAACAGTACCTCTAACAGTACTAACACAGTACCACAGTACATACTGACACACATGGTACACAGACAACAGTACCTCTAACAGACTAACACTGAACCACAGTACATACTGACACACATGGTACACAGACAACAGTACCTCTAACAGACTAACACTGAACCACAGTACATACTGACACACATGGTACACAGACAACAGTACCTCTAACAGACTAACACTGAACCACAGTACATACTGACACACATGGTACACACACAACAGTACCTCTAACAGACTAACACTGAACCACAGTACATACTGACACACATGGTACACAGACAACAGTACCTCTAACAGACTAACACTGAACCACAGTACATACTGACACACATGGTACACAGACAACAGTACCTCTAACAGACTAACACTGAACCACAGTACATACTGACACACATGGTACACAGACAACAGTACCTCTAACAGACTAACACTGAACCACAGTACATACTGACACACATGGTACACAGACAACAGTACCTCTAACAGACTAACACTGAACCACAGTACATACTGACACATATGGTACACAGACAACAGTACCTCTAACAGTGCTAACATAGTACCACAGTACATACTGACACATATGGTACACAGACAACAGCACCTCTAACAGTACTAACATAGTACCACAGTACATACTGACACACATGGTACACAGACAACAGTACCTCTAACAGTACTAACACTGAACCACAGTACATACTGACACACATGGTACACAGACAACAGTACCTCTAACAGACTAACACTGAACCACAGTACATACTGACACATATGGTACACAGACAACAGTACCTCTAACAGACTAACACTGAACCACAGTACATACTGACACACGGTACACAGACAACAGTACCTCTAACAAGCTAACACTGAACCACAGTACATACTGACACACATGGTACACAGACAACAATAAGTCTAACAGTACTAACATAGTACCACAGTACATACTGATACACATGGTACACAGACAACAGTACCTCTAACAGACTAACACTGAACCACAGTACATACTGACACACGGTACACAGACAACAGTACCTCTAACAGGCTAACACTGAACCACAGTACATACTGACACACATGGTACACAGACAACAGTACCTCTAACAGTACTAACATAGTACCACAGTACATACTGACACACATGGTACACAGACAACAGTACCTCTAACAGACTAACACTGAACCACAGTACATACTGACACAAACTGTACACAGACAACAGTACCTCTAACAGTACTAACACTGAACCACCGTACATACTGACACACATGGTACACAGACAACAGTACCTCTAACAGGCTAACATAGTACCACAGTACATACTGACACACATGGTACACAGACAACAGTACCTCTAACAGGCTAACATAGTACCACAGTACATACTGACACACATGGTACACAGACAACAGTACCTCTAACAGACTAACACTGAACCACAGTACATACTGACACACATGGTACACAGAAAACAGTACCTCTAATGGACTAACACTGAACCACAGTACATACTGACACACATGGTACACAGACAACAGTACCTCTAACAGTGCTAACATAGTACCACAGTACATACTGACACACATGGTACACAGACAACAGCACCTCTAACAGTACTAACATAGTACCACAGTACATACTGACACACATGGTACACAGACAACAGTACCTCTACCAGTACTAACATAGTACCACAGTACATACTGACACACATGGTACACAGACAACAGTACCTCTAACAGTACTAACATAGTACCACAGTACATACTGACACACATGGTACACAGACAACAATACCTCTAACAGTGCTAACATAGTACCACAGTACATACTGACACACATGGTACACAGACAACAGCACCTCTAACAGTACTAACATAGTACCACAGTACATACTGACACACATGGTACACAGACAACAGTACCTCTAACAGTACTAACACTGAACCACAGTACATACTGACACACATGGTACACGGACAACAGTACCTCTAACAGACTAACACTGAACCACAGTACATACTGACACACATGGTACACGGACAACAGTACCTCTAACAGTACTAACACTGAACCACAGTACATACTGACACACATGGTACACAGACAACAGTACCTCTAACAGGCTAACACTGAACCACAGTACATACTGACACACGGTACACAGACAACAGTACCTCTAACAGTACTAACACTGAACCACAGTACATACTGACACACATGGTACACAGACAACAGCACCTCTAACAGTACTAACATAGTACCACAGTACATACTGACACACATGGTACACAGACAACAGTACCTCTAACAGTACTAACACTGAACCACAGTACATACTGACACACATGGTACACAGACAACAGTACCTCTAACAGGCTAACATAGTACCACAGTACATACTGACACACATGGTACACAGACAACAGTACCTCTAACAGGCTAACATAGTACCACAGTACATACTGACACACATGGTACACAGACAACAGTACCTCTAACAGACTAACACTGAACCACAGTACATACTGACACACATGGTACACAGACAACAGCACCTCTAACAGTACTAACATAGTACCACAGTACATACTGACACACATGGTACACAGACAACAGTACCTCTAACAGACTAACACTGAACCACAGTACATACTGACACACATGGTACACAGACAACAGTACCTCTAACAGTACTAACACTGAACCACAGTACATACTGACACACATGGTACACAGACAACAGTACCTCTAACAGTACTAACATAGTACCACAGTACATACTGACACACATGGTACACAGACAACAGTACCTCTAACAGACTAACACTGAACCACAGTACATACTGACACAAATGGTACACAGACAACAGTACCTCTAACAGTACTAACACTGAACCACAGTACATACTGACACACATGGTACACAGACAACAGTACCTCTAACAGGCTAACATAGTACCACAGTACATACTGACACACATGGTACACAGACAACAGTACCTCTAACAGGCTAACATAGTACCACAGTACATACTGACACACATGGTACACAGACAACAGTACCTCTAACAGACTAACACTGAACCACAGTACATACTGACACACATGGTACACAGACAACAGTACCTCTAATGGACTAACACTGAACCACAGTACATACTGACACACATGGTACACAGACAACAGTACCTCTAACAGTGCTAACATAGTACCACAGTACATACTGACACACATGGTACACAGACAACAGCACCTCTAACAGTACTAACATAGTACCACAGTACATACTGACACACATGGTACACAGACAACAGTACCTCTAACAGTACTAACACTGAACCACAGTACATACTGACACACATGGTACACAGACAACAGTACCTCTAACAGGCTAACATAGTACCACAGTACATACTGACACACATGGTACACAGACAACAGTACCTCTAACAGACTAACACTGAACCACAGTACATACTGACACACATGGTACACGGACAACAGCACCTCTAACAGTACTAACATAGTACCACAGTACATACTGACACACATGGTACACAGACAACAGTACCTCTAACAGGCTAACACTGAACCACAGTACATACTGACACACATGGTACACAGACAACAGTACCTCTAATGGACTAACACTGAACCACAGTACATACTGACACACATGGTACACAGACAACAGTACCTCTAACAGTACTAACATAGTACCAGAGTACATACTGACACACATGGTACACAGACAACAGTACCTCTAACAGACTAACATAGTACCACAGTACATACTGACACACATGGTACACAGACAACAGTACCTCTAACAGGCTAACACTGAACCACAGTACATACTGACACACATGGTACACAGACAACAGTACCTCTAACAGACTAACACTGAACCACAGTACATACTGACACACATGGTACACAGACAACAGTACCTCTAACAGTACTAACACTGAACCACAGTACATACTGACACACATGGTACACAGACAACAGTACCTCTAACAGGCTAACACTGAACGACAGTACATACTGACACACGGTACACAAACAGTACCTCTAACAGTACTAACACTGAACCACAGTACATACTGACACACATGGTACACAGACAACAGCACCTCTAACAGTACTAACATAGTACCACAGTACATACTGACACACATGGTACACAGACAACAGTACCTCTAACAGTACTAACACTGAACCACAGTACATACTGACACACATGGTACACAGACAACAGTACCTCTAACAGGCTAACATAGTACCACAGTACATACTGACACACATGGTACACAGACAACAGTACCTCTAACAGACTAACACTGAACCACAGTACATACTGACACAAATGGTACACAGACAACAGTACCTCTAACAGACTAACACTGAACCACAGTACATACTGACACACATGGTACACAGACAACAGTACCTCTAACAGACTAACACTGAACCACAGTACATACTGACACACATGGTACACAGACAACAGTACCTCTAACAGACTAACACTGAACCACAGTACATACTGACACACATGGTACACAGACAACAGTACCTCTAACAGACTAACACTGAACCACAGTACATACTGACACAAATGGTACACAGACAACAGTACCTCTAACAGTACTAACACTGAACCACAGTACATACTGACACACATGGTACACAGACAACAGTACCTCTAACAGGCTAACATAGTACCACAGTACATACTGACACACATGGTACACAGACAACAGTACCTCTAACAGGCTAACATAGTACCACAGTACATACTGACACACATGGTACACAGACAACAGTACCTCTAACAGACTAACACTGAACCACAGTACATACTGACACACATGGTACACAGACAACAGTACCTCTAATGGACTAACACTGAACCACAGTACATACTGACACACATGGTACACAGACAACAGTACCTCTAACAGTGCTAACATAGTACCACAATACATACTGACACACATGGTACACAGACAACAGCACCTCTAACAGTACTAACATAGTACCACAGTACATACTGACACACATGGTACACAGACAACAGTACCTCTAACAGTACTAACACTGAACCACAGTACATACTGACACACATGGTACACAGACAACAGTACCTCTAACAGGCTAACATAGTACCACAGTACATACTGACACACATGGTACACAGACAACAGTACCTCTAACAGACTAACACTGAACCACAGTACATACTGACACACATGGTACACGGACAACAGCACCTCTAACAGTACTAACATAGTACCACAGTACATACTGACACACATGGTACACAGACAACAGTACCTCTAACAGGCTAACACTGAACCACAGTACATACTGACACACATGGTACACAGACAACAGTACCTCTAATGGACTAACACTGAACCACAGTACATACTGACACACATGGTACACAGACAACAGTACCTCTAACAGTACTAACATAGTACCAGAGTACATACTGACACACATGGTACACAGACAACAGTACCTCTAACAGACTAACATAGTACCACAGTACATACTGACACACATGGTACACAGACAACAGTACCTCTAACAGGCTAACACTGAACCACAGTACATACTGACACACATGGTACACAGACAACAGTACCTCTAACAGACTAACACTGAACCACAGTACATACTGACACACATGGTACACAGACAACAGTACCTCTAACAGTACTAACACTGAACCACAGTACATACTGACACACATGGTACACAGACAACAGTACCTCTAACAGGCTAACACTGAACCACAGTACATACTGACACACGGTACACAAACAGTACCTCTAACAGTACTAACACTGAACCACAGTACATACTGACACACATGGTACACAGACAACAGCACCTCTAACAGTACTAACATAGTACCACAGTACATACTGACACACATGGTACACAGACAACAGTACCTCTAACAGTACTAACACTGAACCACAGTACATACTGACACACATGGTACACAGACAACAGTACCTCTAACAGGCTAACATAGTACCACAGTACATACTGACACACATGGTACACAGACAACAGTACCTCTAACAGACTAACACTGAACCACAGTACATACTGACACACATGGTACACAGACAACAGTACCTCTAACAGACTAACACTGAACCACAGTACATACTGACACACATGGTACACAGACAACAGTACCTCTAACAGACTAACACTGAACCACAGTACATACTGACACACATGGTACACAGACAACAGCACCTCTAACAGACTAACACTGAACCACAGTACATACTGACACACGGTACACAGACAACAGTACCTCTAACAGACTAACACTGAACCACAGTACATACTGACACACATGGTACACAGACAACAGTACCTCTAACAGACTAACACTGAACCACAGTACATACTGACACACATGGTACACAGACAACAGTACCTCTAACAGTACTAACATAGTACCACAGTACATACTGACACACATGGTACACAGACAACAGCACCTCTAACAGTACTAACATAGTACCACAGTACATACTGACACACATGGTACACAGACAACAGTACCTCTAACAGTACTAACATAGTACCACAGTACATACTGACACACATGGTACACGGACAACAGCACCTCTAACAGACTAACACTGAACCACAGTACATACTGACACAAATGGTACACAGACAACAGTACCTCTAACAGTACTAACACTGAACCACAGTACATACTGACACACATGGTACACAGACAACAGTACCTCTAACAGGCTAACACTGAACCACAGTACATACTGACACACATGGTACACAGACAACAGCACCTCTAACAGTACTAACATAGTACCACAGTACATACTGACACACATGGTACACAGACAACAGTACCTCTAACAGACTAACACTGAACCACAGTACATACTGACACACATGGTACACAGACAACAGTACCTCTAACAGTACTAACACTGAACCACAGTACATACTGACACACATGGTACACAGACAACAGTACCTCTAACAGGCTAACACTGAACCACAGTACATACTGACACACGGTATACAGACAACAGTACCTCTAACAGTACTAACACTGAACCACAGTACATACTGACACACATGGTACACAGACAACAGCACCTCTAACAGACTAACACTGAACCACAGTACATACTGACACACATGGTACACAGACAACAGCACCTCTAACAGTACTAAGATAGTACCACAGTACATACTGATACACATGGTACACAGACAATAGTACCTCTAACAGTACTAACAGACTAACATAGTATCACAGTACATACTGATACACATGGTACACAGACAACAGTACCTCTAACAGGCTAACACTGAACCACAGTACATACTGACACATATGGTACACAGACAACAATAAGTCTAACAGTACTAACATAGTACCACAGTACATACTGATACACATGGTACACAGACAACAGTACCTCTAACAGACTAACACTGAACCACAGTACATACTGACACACGGTACACAGACAACAGTACCTCTAACAGACTAACACTGAACCACAGTACATACTGATACACATGGTACACAGACAACAGCACCTCTAACAGTACTAACAGACTAACATAGTATCACAGTACATACTGACACACATGGTACACAGACAACAGCACCTCTAACAGTACTAAGATAGTAGCACAGTACATACTGATACACATGGTACTAACAGTACACTTACAGTTATCTGGGATTTGAAGAGGGCATCTGGTGCAGCTTTGCAGTTACTGGACTGTAGATACTTCTGCCAATCGAAATCTGTTTCACTGTAGCCTAGAGAGAGAGACAGAAAGCAAAATACAGAGAGAGACGGTTAGACAAGAACAGAGAGACAAAGAGAAAGAGTATCAGAGATGAGAGGGACAGGAAGATGGAGACAGACAAAGACGAGAGAGAGACAGGTATAAGAAACAGACAGAGTGGAGAGACAGGAGAGACAGGCAGTGCATTTATTTTAGAGTTCAGGATTGGAAGTTAAGCTGGAGACTTCCATCGGTAGAGGGCAGTTAGTGATCCTTTTTGGGCAAAGTGGGGTAATGTAGGGTAGTTTCGGGTAGTGTGGGGTATCATTTGAGGTATTGTGAGGTAGTGTGGGGTAGGGTGGTGTAGTTTGGGTTAGGGTGGGGTAGCTTGGAGTAGAGTGGGGTAATTTGGGATAGGATGGAGTAGTTTATGGTTGTGTTGAGTAGTTTGGGGTAGTATAGAGTCATTTGTGATTGTGTGGGGTGGTGTGGGGTATAGTTCAAGGTAGTGTGGGGTATTATGGGGTAGAATAGGGTCATTTGTGGTTGTGTGGGGTATAGTTCGAGGTAGTGTGGGGTATTATGGGGTAGAATAGGGTCATTTGTGGTTGTGTGGGGTATAGTTCGAGGTAGTGTTGGGTAGTTTTGGGGTAGTTTGGGGTTTAGTGGGGTACACTGGGGTGGTTTGGGGGAGGGCAGGGTAGTGTGGGGTATTATGGGGTAGAGTGGGGTAGTGTGGGGAGAGGTGGAGTAGTTTGGGGTTGTGCTGGGTAGCATGGGGTAGTTCGAGTAGTTTGGGGTAGGGCAGGGTAGCTTGTTGTTGTGTTGGGTAGTTTGGGGTAGTGTG
Organism: Lampris incognitus; assembly: GCF_029633865.1. NCBI lineage: Eukaryota > Metazoa > Chordata > Actinopteri > Lampriformes > Lampridae > Lampris > Lampris incognitus. The sequence goes on along the minus strand of NC_079229.1, from coordinate 39,123,048 downwards.
AGGTAGTTACCTTTAGGCGGGTGGAGTTTGTGGTTGATGTCTTTACACCAGCCTGCTGGTCTGATATTCGGAGAATCAGCATTTACCCAGAAGTCATAGCACTCTGAGTATCCATCAATATGGAGACGCAGGCGGTAGCCAATCACCTGGCAGAAAGACAGACAGACAGAACGGCAGAGACAAACAGCCATACACACAGACATAGATAGAAAGACACACATACAGACAGAAAGACAGACAGAGAGACAGACATACAAACCGAGAGACAGACAGACAGAACGGCAGAGACAAACAGCCATACACGGAGACATAGATAGAAAGACACACATACAGACAGAAAGACAGACACAGATACAAACAGAGAGACAGACAGACAAACAGAGACAGACATACAAACCGAGAGACAGACAGACAGACAGACAGACAGACAGACAGAGACAACCATACAAACAGAGAGACAGACAGACAGAACGGCAGAGACAAACAGCCATATACACAGACATAGATAGAAAGACACACATACAGACAGAAAGACAGACATACAGACAGAGAGGTAGACATACAAACCGAGAGACAGACACAGAATGACAGAGACAAACAGCCATACACACAGACATACGATAGAAAGACACACATACAGATAGACAGAGACAGACAAAGACAGAAAGACAGATAGACAGAGACACACAGACAGAGAAACAGACAGATAGATAGAGACAGACAGATAGACACAGACAGATAGACAAACAGATAGATACAGAGAGACAGACAGAGAGACAGACATACACAGACAGAAAGACAGACATACAGAGAGACAGATGGATAGACAGACAGCACAAATATGTCAACAGAGTTCGTGATGTGAGGATCTTAGACATTGCTCTACAAATTAAATCCACTATCACTCTTACTCTTACAGGTCTCAGTAGTAATGGTAATAATATCAAAAGTAATATCAATAGTAATAGAGTCAGCAGTGAGTGTGTGTGTGTGCGCATGTTACCTCAGCCACAGACAGGACACATATCATAGATGGGTGCAGAGGATCAATCCCCTCCAGTTTCATTCCCACTTTAAAACCAGTTCTCCTACTGGGAAAGGACTGTTCCTGAAAGGATGAGAGAGAGAAAGAAAGAGAGAGAGAAAGAGACAGAGAGACAGAGACAGAGCGAGACAGACAGAGACAGAGAGAGACAGACAAACAGAGAGAGACAGCGAGAGAAAGACACACACACACAGACAGAGAGAGAGACAGAGAGAATTTGAATTTTAAAACAAGTCTTTATTTAACAGAAAAAATTAACAAAAAACAGACTTGAAATCTTTCTAAACATATAAACAATACTCGTCAAATTACAAACACTCAATAAGCATCTTTTAACAATCCCAAAAAACAATCATTCAACAACTCCCAAGATAAAAAAAACAGGTAAGACCCCTTTATCCTGCTCTGCAGAAAACCCAGCTCATCCTTTATGGTCAAACACAGCACCCTTTTTTCCGGGATCAGCTTTGCAGTGGCAGCAAGCTAAGCAGGGCACTCCAGCTCCTCCTGGGGGATCCCGAGGCATTCCCAGGCCAGATTCAACATGTAGTCCCTCCAGCAAGTTCCGGGGTCTCCTCCCAGTTGACCGTTCCCAGTAAACCTCCAAAGGAAGGTGCCCAGGAGGCATCCAAATCAGATGCCCGAACCATCTCAACTGGCTCCTTTCGATGCGAAGGAGCAGAGGCTCTACTTCAAGCTCCCTGTGGATGTCTGAGCTCCTCACCCTATCTCTAAGGCTGAGCCCAGACACTCTTCGGAGAAAACTCATTTCAGCCGCTTGTATCCATGATCTCACCCTTTCGGTCACTACCCAAAGCTAATGACCATAGAGGAGGGTTGGAACAAAGATTGACTGGTAAATTGAGAGCTTTGCCTTCTGGCTCAGCTCCTTCTTCACCACAATGGTCCAGCCAGTACAACATCCGCATTACTGCTGATGCTGCACCAATCCGCCTGACAATCTCCCACTCCATCCTACCCTCACTCGTGAACAAGACCCCAAGTTATTTGAACTCCTTCACTTGAGGCAACAACCCATCCCCAACCCGGAGGGAGCAATCCACCATTTTCTGGTAGAGAACCATGGCCTCAGACTTGGAGGTGCTGGCTCTCATCCCAGCCATTTCACACTCGGCTGCAAACTGCCCCAATGCACACTGGAGGTCATGTTCTGATGAAGCCAACAATATCACATCATCTGCGAAGAGCAGAGATGAAATTCTGAGGTTCCCAAAACAGACACACTCCTCACCTTGGCTGCGCCTTGAGATCCTGTCCATGAATATCACAAACAGAATTGGAAATAAGGGGGACAACCTTGGCGGAGTCCGACACCGACAGACAATGTGTTTGACTTTGTGCCAAGAATGCGGATACAGCTCTCACTTTGGTTATACAAGGACCAGATGGCTTGTAGCAACTGCCCCAATACCCCATTCTCCCGCAGTACCCCCCACAGAGTGCCCCGGGGTACACGGTTGTAAGCCCCCTCCAAGTCCACAAAACCCATGTAGACTGGTTGGTCAAATGCCCATGTCCCCCTCAGCACTTCCGCAAGGGTAAAGAGTTGGCCCATTGTTCCACGGCCAGGACGGAATCCGCATTGTTCCTCCTGGATCCGAGGTTCGACAATCGGTTGGAGCCTCCTTTCGAGCACCCGAGAGTAGACTTTCCCAGCAATGTGATGCCCCGATAATTGGAGCACACCCTCCGGTCCCCCTTTTTGAATATGGTAACCACCACCCCAGTCTGCCACTCCACAGGTACTGTCCCTGACTTCCACGCAACACTGAAGAGGTGTCTCAACCAAGACAGCCCAACAATGTCCAGAGCCTTCAGCATCTCAGGGCGAATCTCATCCACACCCGGCGCCTTGCTACCGAGGAGCTTTTTAACTACCTCAGAGACCTCTGCCAGGGATATGTGTGGGGCTTCCCCTGAGTCTTCAGACTCTACCTCCTCCACTGAGGACGTGTTAGTTGGGTTCAGGAGCTCCTCAAAGTGTTCTTTCCACTGCTCGACAACATCCCCAGTTCGGGTCAACAGTTCCCCTCCCCGGCTGAACACAGCCTGAGTCAAGCCCTGCTTCCCTTTCCTGAGTCGCTGGATGGTTTGCCAGAACTTCCTTGAGGCCAACCGAAAGTCCTCCTCTAAAGCTTTGCTGAACTCCTCCCACAACCAAGTTTTTGCTTCCGCGACCGCCGAAGCGACAGCCCTTCTGGCCTCCCGGTACCTGTCTGCTGCTCCAGGAGACCCCTGGGCCAACCAAGTATGAAAGGCCTCCTTCTTCAGCCTGACAGCTTCCCTCACCGCCGGTGTCCACCAGCAGGTTCTTAGGTTGCCGCCTCGACAGGCACTAATGACCTTATGACCATGGCTCCTGCCTACCATATCTACAATAGAGGCTTTGAACATGGCCCACTCAGACTCCATGTCCCCAGCCTCCCTCGGCATACACGAGAACTTCTTCCGGAGGTGGGAGTGGAAGACCTCACAGACAGGGGCCTCCACCAGACGCTCCCAGTTCACCCTCACTACACGTTTGGGTTTACCAGGTCTGTCCGGCAGCCTTCCCCACCATCTGATCCAACTCACCACCAGGTGGTGATCAGTTGACAGCTCTGCTCCTCTCTTCACCCAAGTGTCCAAAACATACGGCCACAGATCTCATGATATGACCACAAAGTCTATCATTGATCTTCGGCCTAAGGTGTTCTGGTACCAAGTACACTTATGAACTACCTCATGTTCGAACATGGTGTTTGTTATTGCCAATCCATGACTCGCACAGAGGTGGCACGGTGGCACAGTGGTTAGCACGGTCGCCTCACAGCACGAAGGCCCTGGGTTCGAGCCCCGGAGTCGTTCAAACTTGGTTGTCCTCTGTGTGGAATTTGCATGTTCTCCCCGTGTCTGCATGGGTGTCCTCGGCTCCGGTTTCCTCCCACAGTCCAAAGAGATATAAGTCAGATGAACTGGCCGTACTAAACTGTCCCTAGGTATGAATGGGTGTGTGTATGTGTGTGTGTCGACCCTGTGATGGCCTGGCGGCCTGTCCAGGGTGCCTCCCCACCTGTCGCCCAATGACTGCTGGAGTGGCTCCAGCATCCCTGCGACCCTGAAGCAGGATAAGTGGTTCAGTTAATGGATGGATGGATGGACTCGCACAGAAGTCCAATAACAAGGCCCCACTCGGGTTCAAATCGGGGAGGCCGTTCCTCCCAATCACGCCCCTCCAGCTTTCTCCATCATTGCCCACGTGAGCGTTGAAGTCCCCCAGCAGAACTATAGAGTCCCGAGGCAGAGCCCTATCCAGGACACCACACAGAGACTCCAAGAAGGCCGGATACTCCAAACTGCTATTCAGTGCATAAACACACAGAACAGTCAGAGCCTTTCCCCCAGTGACTCGCAGTCATATAGAGGCAACCCTCTCATTCCCCGGGGAGAACTCCAACACAGCGGTGCTCAATTGGGGACTTGTTAGTATCCCCACACCCTCTCCAGGTGTTTGGTACCAGAGCCCATGCTAGTATGTGTAGAGGGAAGCCCAACTATATCTAGTTGGTACCGCTGCACCTCCGGCACCAGCTCAGGCTCCATCCCTGCCAGAGAGGTGACATTCCACATCTCAAGGACCAATCTGCGATGCTGGAAGTTGGCACGCCCCCCGTCCCTGCCTTTGCCTGCTGCCCAGCCTGCATTGCACCCTACCCCAATGCTCATCCCCGCGTGTGGTGGGTCCACGGGGTGGTGACCCCATGTTGTTTTTTTGGGCTGGGCCCGACCGGGCCCCATGGGCCAAGGCCCGGCCACGAGACACTCGCTGGTGAGTTCCCCTCCCAGGTCTGGCTCCAGGAGGGGGCCCCAGTTTCCCTTTTCCAGGCAGGGTGCTGTAAGTCTGCTGGTATAAATTCATTAGGTTTTTTGGGAATCGCTCTTAGTCTGGCCCCTCCCCTGGGACCAATTTGCCTTGGGAGACCCTACCAGGGGCTATTGTCCCCGACAACACAGCTCCCAGGATCACCAGGACACACAAACCCCTCCACCACGTTAAGGTGACGATTCTCGGAGGAGACACAAGAATGTCAGATGAGTATATAGTCTCATATTCTACTCACAGTCTATGGTCTCATCTTCTACACACAGTATATAGTCTCATCTTCTACACACAGTATATAGTCTCATCTTCTACACACAGTATATAGTCTCATCTTCTACACACAGTATATAGTCTCATCTTCTACACACATCATATAGTCTCATCTTCTACACAAAGCAAATAGTCTCATCTTCTACACACCGTATATAGTCTCATCTTCTACACACAGTATGTAGTCTCATCTTCTACACACAGTATATAGTCTAATCTTCTACACACAGTATAGAGTCTCATCTTCTACATACAGTATATGGTCTCATCTTCTACACACAGTATATAGTCTCATCTTCTACACACAATATATAGTCTCATCTTCTACACAGTATATAGTCTCATCTTCTACACACAGTATATAGTCTCATCTTCTACACACAGTATATAGTCTAATCTTCTATACACAGTATATAGTCTCATCTTCTACACACAGTATATAGTCTCAGCTTCTACACACAGTATATAGTCTCATCTACACACAGTATATAGTCTCATCTTCTACACACAGTATATAGTCTCATCTTCTATACACAGTATATAGTCTAATCTTCTACACACAATATAGAGTCTCATCTTCTACACACAGTATATAGTCTCATCTTCTACACACAGTAGAGGTGTGGGAAAGTCTCCATTCTGGGGTGCATCACGATGCGGACGTGGACCATTCTGCATCGATGCAGTGATAGGACATAAACACACGTTATAGCCGTGGCACACAGGGCAGCGTCCGGGAAGCCAAAGCCTTTGTGTTCTGGGGGAAGTACAGTTGCAAAGCTGAAGCGCACAAATGGAAGGCGAGCCTTCGGCTTAATTTGACTCAACACAGGAACTCTCCTCCGGCCTGGACACAGAAAGGATCAACAGATTGATAGCTCGTTCTCCATTCTTGTGGTGGTGGTGCATGGCCACTCTTAGTTGATGGAGCGAATTGTCTGGTTAATTCTGATAACGAATGACACTCCGGCATGCTAACTAGTGACACGGCTTGGTGCAGCTGGCATCCAGCTTCTTAGAGGGACAAGTGCTGTTCAGCTACACAAGTTTAAGCAGTAGCAGGTCTGTGCTGCCCTTAGATGTCCGGGCTGCACACATTACATCACACCGAGTGGATCAGATACCCTCCGCCAGTCGCCGATCCCCATCACAAAGGGTGTTCAGTGAGTTACCCACGTCCCTCGGTGGAGTTTGTGATGTTTGCCACATTCATGGTCAGGAAGAGGTGCCCTGTCTACAAGCTGTTATATGTAAATGTCTTGATGCTCAATAATCCAGGCCAGGAAGTCACAGAAGGTTGAATCAGGTCATCTGGACACAACATCTTCTGGGACAAATGTGTCATCATCATCTAAGTGACCTCTTCAGTCTCACCTGTCTTCAGGTATCCCCACCCTTATAAACAATACAGTACAACTGCCTGCAGGTGTCCCCACCCTTATAAACAACACAGTACAACTGACTGCAGGTGTCCCCACCCTTATAAACAATACAGTACAACTGACTGCAGGTGTCCCACCCTTATAAACAATACAGTGGTAAAATGACCCAAACCAACAAGCAGTTTCATATGCAGATATGGTGTGACCATTAACTAGAGTTACAATGGTCATGTGTACTATTCAAAGAGGATTGGGGAATAGTTGCAATCACAGTATTGTAAGATGGTGACAGATATAGTCTTAGCCCCCCCCTTGATTTGGGGGGGGGGCTTGTATTAACTGATGAGAAAGTAGCCATATGCAGTAATATTGAGAAGGACGTGATACATTGAGATACATCGTGCAATCGAATGGTTGACAGCTGAATTGTAATCGAATTGAATGGGGAAGATTCACACCTGTTAATCCAGAAGCAACACAACCTCAGTATGAAGTACTGGTGGTTATGAAGTACTGGTGGCTGGCTGTGAGTAATGGTGGTTATGAAGTACTGGTGGTTGTGAGTAAGGGTGGTTATGAAGTAATGGTGGTTATGAAGTACTGGTGGCTGGCTGTAAGTAATGGTGGTTATGAAGTACTGGTGGTTGTGAGTAATGGTGGTTATGGTTTCTCCCTGTACACGACATCCCTGGGTTCTGTTATTCGCTCGCTCGACTTCTCTTACCATTGTTATGCCGACGACACCCAGCTGATCTTGTCCTTTCCTCCCTCTGACACACAAGTAGAGACACACATTGCTGTGTGCTTGACTGACATCTCGGAGTGGATGGCGACACACCACCTGAAGCTCAATCTGGACAAGACAGAGCTGATGTTCCTCCCGGGGAAAGGTTGCCCGCACTGAGACCTGGCCATCACCATTGACAACACCGTGGTGACGCCAACTCGGACTGCGAGGAATCTGGATGTGATCCTGGATGACCAACTGTCGTTTGCTTCAAACATAGCATCGCTTGCTCGCTCCTGCAGATTTCTCCTCTATAACATCAGGAGGATTCGCCCATTCCTCACCGACGAGACGGCACAGGTGCTCATCCAGGCTCTGGTCATCTCCCGGCTGGACTACAGCAGCTCCCTCCTTGCTGGCGCCCCGGCGTCGGCCATCAGACCTCTGGAGCTTGTTCAGAAAGCTGCAGCCCGTCTGGTGTTCAACCGCCCTAAGTTCTCCCACACAACTCCCCTTCTCATGTCCCTACACTGGCTCCCAGTAGCTGCTCGCATCCAGTTTAAGACTCTGGTGCTAGCCTACAGGGCAGAGAAAGGAACAGCTCCTTCCTATCTCCGGGTCATGGTCAAGCCCTACACCCCCACCCGACCACTTCGCTCTGCTGCCTCGGGATGCCTGGTTGCCCCGTCGCTCAGAGGTCCCTGCTGCCGATCGACCCGGTCACGGCTCTTTTCTGTCCTGGCCCCACAGTGGTGGAATGAACTCCCCACTGATGTCAGGACAGCGGAGTCACTGCCCATCTTTCGGCACAGGTTGAAAACTCACCTCTTCAAGAACTACTACCCTGTTACTTGTTCTTAGCACTTATTGTATTCACTCATTCAAAAAAAAAAATATTTCTTGCACTTTTACTGTAGCACTGGTTTTGCTCTTAGATGCTTGTTTAGATGCACTTATGACCTCTGATGACTAGTAGTTCTCCTGACTTCCTACATTAAATGATGCACTTATTGTAAGTCGCTTTGGATAAAAGTGTCGGCTAAATGACTGGAATGTAATGTAATGGTGGTCATGAAGTAATGGTGGTTACGAAGTACTGGTGGTTGTGAGTAATGGTGGTTATGAAGTACTGGTGGTTATGAAGTACTGGTGGTTGTGAGTAATGGTGGTTATGAAGTAACGGTGGTTATGAAGCAACGGTGGTTATGAAGTACTGGTGGTTGGCACTCACGTTTTACAGCTGAAAGCAACAGAATGAAGATGCCCCTCCCTGAGTTACCAGTGTAACCCCCGTGATCTGCACAAGATAGTGAGCCTGTAACTACATGGTTCATACTCCAATGTAGTTCCTCGTTCTCGCCAGTAGAGAGCGCATACTTAATGGTATAGGTTGTGAATAATGTTGCTAAGTTACTTTTGTAAAATCTCGTCCTGCTTTATTCTGTCCTCCTTGAGCGTACCGAGTGTTACCCCTGCCAACACGTACCGAGTGTTACCCCTGCCAACACATGTACCTAGTGTTACCCCTGCCAACACATGTACCGAGTGTTACCCCTGCCAACACATGTACCGAGTGTTACCCCTGCCAATACATGTACATGTACCTAGTGTTACCCCTGCCAACACATGTACCTAGTGTTACCCCTGCCAACACATGCACCTAGTGTTACCCCTGCCAACACATGTACCGAGTGTTACCCCTGCCAATACATGTACATGTACCTAGTGTTACCCTTGCCAACACATGCACCTAGTGTTACCCCTGCCAACACATGCACCTAGTGTTACCCCTGCCAACACATGCACCTAGTGTTACCCCTGCCAACACATGTACCGAGTGTTACCTCTGCCAACACATGTAACTAGTGTTACCTCTGCCAACACATGTACCTAGTGTTACCCCTGCCAACACATTTACCTAGTGTTACCCCTGCCAACACATTTACCTAGTGTTACCCCTGCCAACACATGTACCTAGTGTTACTCCTGCCAACACATGCACCTAGTGTTACTCCTGCCAATACATGTACATGTACCTAGTGTTACCTTTGCCAACACATGTACCTAGTGTTACCCCTGCCAACACATGTACCTAGTGTTACCCGTGCCAATACATGTACCTAGTGTTACCCCTGCCAATACATGTACATGTACCTAGTGTTACCTTTGCCAACACATGTACCTAGTGTTACTCTTGCCAACACATGTACCTAGTGTTACTCCTGCCAATACATGTACATGTACCTAGTGTTACCCTTGCCAACACATGTACCTAGTGTTACCCCTGCCAACACATGTACCTAGTGTTACCCGTGCCAATACATGTACCTAGTGTTACCCCTGCCAATACATGTACCTAATGTTACCCCTTGCCAATACATGTACATGTACTTAGTATTACCTTTGCCAACACATGTACCTAGTATTACCCCTGCCAACACATATACCTAGTGTTACCTCTGCCAATACATGTACCTAGTGTTACCTCTGCCAATACATGTACCTAGTGTTACCCCTGCTGACACATGTACCTAGTATTACCCCTGCCAACACATGTACCTAGTGTTACCCCTGCCAACACATGTACCTAGTGTTACCCCTGCCAACACATGCACCTAGTGTTACCCCTGCCAACACATGTACCTAGTGTTACCCCTGCCAATACATGTACCTAGTGTTACCCCTGGTGACACATGTACCTAGTATTACCCCTGCCAACACATGTACCTAGTGTTACCCCTGCCAACACATGTACCTAGTGTTACCCCTGCCAACACATGTACCTAGTGTTACCCCTGGTGACACATGTACCTAGTATTACCCCTGCCAACACATGTACCTAGCGTTACCCCTGCCAACACATGTACCTAGCGTTACCCCTGCCAACACATGTACCTAGCGTTACCCCTGCCAACACATGTACCTAGCATTACCCCTGCCAACACATGTACCTAGCATTACCCCTGCCAACACATGTACCTAGCGTTACCTCTGCCAACACATGTACCTAGTGTTACCCCTGCCAACACATGTACCTAGCGTTACCCCTGCCAACACATGTACCTACTGTTACCTCTGCCAACACATGTACCTAGTGTTACCCCTGCCAATACATGTAACTAGTGTTAACCCTGCCAACACATGTACCTAGTGTTACCCCTGCCAACACATGTACCTAGTGTTATCCCTGCCAACAGATGTACCTAGTGTTACCCCTGCCAATACATGTAACTAGTTTTACCCCTGCCAACACATGTACCTAGCGTTACCTCTGCCAACACATGTACCTAGCGTTATTTCTGCCAACACATGTACCTACTGTTACTCCTGCCAATACATGTACATGTACCTAGTGTTACCCTTGCCAACACATGTACCTAGTGTTACCCCTGCCAACACATGTACCTAGTGTTACCCGTGCCTATACATGTACCTAGTGTTACCCCTGCCAATACATGTACCTAATGTTACCCCTGCCAATACATGTACATGTACTTAGTATTACCTTTGCCAACACATGTACCTAGTGTTACCCTTGCCAACACATGTACCTAGTGTTACCCCTGCCAACACATGTACCTAGTGTTACCCGTGCCAATACATGTACCTAGTGTTACCCCCGCCAATACATGTACCTAGCGTTACCTTTGCCAACACATGTACCTAGTGTTACTCCTGCCAACACATGTACCTAGTGTTACTCCTGCCAATACATGTACATGTACCTAGTGTTACCCTTACCAACACATGTACCTAGTGTTACCCCTGCCAACACATGTACCTAGTGTTACCCGTGCCAATACATGTACCTAGTCTTACCCCTGCCAATACATGTACCTAATGTTACCCCTGCCAATACATGTACATGTACTTAGTATTACCTTTGCCAACACATGTACCTAGTATTACCCCTGCCAACACATATACCTAGTGTTACCTCTGCCAATACATGTACCTAGTGTTACCTCTGCCAATACATGTACCTAGTGTTACCCCTGGTGACACATGTACCTAGTATTACCCCTGCCAACACATGTACCTAGTGTTACCCCTGCCAACACATGTACCTAGCGTTACCCCTGCCAACACAGGTACCTAGCGTTACCCCTGCCAACACATGTACCTAGCGTTACCTCTGCCAATACATCTACCTAGTGTTACCTCTGCCAATACATGTACCTAGTGTTACCTCTGCCAATACATGTACCTAGTGTTACCCCTGGTGACACATGTACCTAGTATTACCCCGGCCAACACATGTACCTAGTGTTACCCCTGCCAACACATGCACCTAGCGTTACCCCTGCCAACACATGTACCTAGCGTTACCCCTGCCAACACATGTACCTAGCATTACCCCTGCCAACACATGTACCTAGCGTTACCCCTGCCAACACATGTACCTAGCGTTACCTCTGCCAACACATGTACCTAGCGTTACCCCTGCCAACACATGTACCTAGTGTTACCCCTGCCAACACATGTACCTAGCGTTACCCCTATCAAAACATGTACCTACTGTTACCTCTGCCAACACATGTATCTAGTGTTACCCCTGCCAATACATGTATCTAGTGTTAACCCTGCCAACACATGTACCTAGTGTTACCCCTGCCAACACATGTACCTAGTGTTATCCCTGCCAACACATGTACCTAGTGTTACCCCTGCCAATACATGTAACTAGTGTTACCCCTGCCAACACATGTACCTAGCGTTACCTCTGCCAACACATGTACCTAGCGTTACTCCTGCCAACAAATGTACCTAGTGTTACTCCTGCCAATACATGTACATGTACCTAGTGTTACCCTTGCCAACACATGTATCTAGTGTTACCCCTGCCAACACATGTACCTAGTGTTACCCGTGCCTATACATGTACCTAGTGTTACCCCTGCCAATACATGTACCTAATGTTACCCCTGCCAATACATGTACCTAATGTTACCCCTGCCAATACATGTACATGTACTTAGTATTACCTTTGCCAACACATGTACCTAGTATTACCCCTGCCAACACATATACCTAGTGTTACCTCTGCCAACACATGTACCTAGTGTTACCTCTGCCAACACATGTACCTAGTGTTACCCCTGGTGACACATGTACCTAGTATTACCCCTGCCAACACATGTACCTAGTGTTACCCCTGCCAACACATGTACCTAGTGTTACCCCTGCCAACACAGGTACCTAGCGTTACCCCTGCCAACACATGTACCTAGTGTTACCCCTGCCAACACAGGTACCTAGCGTTACCCCTGCCAACACAGGTACCTAGCGTTACCTCTGCCAACGCATGTACCTAGTGTTACCCCTGCCAATACATGTAACTAGTGTTACCCCTGCCAATACATGTACCTAGTGTTACCCCTGCCAATAAATGTACCTAGTGTTACCCCTGCCAATACATGTAACTAGTGTTACCCCTGCCAATACATGTAACTAGTGTTACCCCTGCCAATACATGTGCCTAGTGTTACCCCTGCCAATACATGTAACTAGTGTTACCCCTGCCAATACATGTACCTAGTGTTGCCCCTGCCAATACATGTACATGTACCTAGTGTTACCCTTGCCAACACATGTACCAAGCGTTACCCCTGCCAACACATGTACCTAGTGTTACCCGTGCCTATACATGTACCTAGTGTTACCCCTGCCAATACATGTACCTAATGTTACCCCTGCCAATACATGTACCTAATGTTACCCCTGCCAATACATGTACATGTACTTAGTATTACCTTTGCCAACACATGTACCTAGTATTACCCCTGCCAACACATATACCTAGTGTTACCTCTGCCAACACATGTACCTAGTGTTACCCCTGCCAACACATGTACCTAGTGTTACCCCTGCCAACACATGCACCTAGTGTTACCCCTGCCAACACATGTACCTAGTGTTACCCCTGCCGACACATGTACCTAGCGTTACCCCTGCCAACACAGGTACCTAGCGTTACCCCTGCCAACACAGGTACCTAGCGTTACCTCTGCCAACACATGTACCTAGTGTTACCCCTGCCAATACATGTAACTAGTGTTACCCCTGCCAATACATGTACCTAGTGTTACCCCTGCCAACACATGTACCTAGTGTTACCCCTGCCAATACATGTAACTAGTGTTACCCCTGCCAATACATGTAACTAGTGTTACCCCTGCCAATACATGTACCTAGTGTTACCCCTGCCAATACATGTACCTAGTGTTACCCCTGCCAACACATGTACCTAGTGTTACCCCTGCCAATACACGTAACTAGTGTTACCCCTGCCAATAGATGTACCTAGTGTTACCCTTGCCAACACATGTACCTAGTATTACCCCTGCCAACCCAGGTACCTAGTATTACCCCTGCCAACACATGTACCTAGTGTTACCTCTGCCAACACAGGTACCTAGTGTTACCCCTGCCAACACATGTACCTAGTGTTACCTCTGCCAACACATGTACCTAGTGTTACCCCTGCCAACACATCTACCTAGTGTTACCCCTGCCAACACATCTACCTAGTGTTACCCCTGCCAACACAGGTACCTAGTGTTACCTCTGCCAACACAGGTACCTAGTGTTACCCCTGCCAACACAGGTACCTAGTGTTACCCCTGCCAACACATGTACCTAGTGTTACCCCTGGTGACACATGTACCTAGTGTTACCCCTGCCAACACATGTACCTAGTGTTACCCCTGCCAATACATGTAACTAGTGTTACCCCTGCCAATACATGTACATGTACCTAGTGTTACCCCTGCCAACACATGTACCTAGTGTTACCCCTGCCAATACATGTACCTAGTGTTACCCCTGCCAATACATGAACACGTATCTAGTGTTACCCCTGCCAACACATGCACCTAGTGTTACCCCTGCCAACACATGCACCTAGTGTTACCCCTGCCAATACATGTACCTAGTGTTACCCCTGCCAATACATGTACCTAGTGTTACCCCTGCCAACACATGTACCTAGTGTTACCCCTGCCAATACACGTAACTAGTGTTACCCCTGCCAATAGATATACCTAGTGTTACCCTTGCCAACACATGTACCTAGTGTTACCCCTGCCAATACATGTACATGTACTTAGTATTACCTTTGCCAACACATGTACCTAGTATTACCCCTGCCAACACATATACCTAGTGTTACCTCTGCCAACACATGTACCTAGTGTTACCCCTGCCAACACATGTACCTAGTGTTACCCCTGCCAACACATGCACCTAGTGTTACCCCTGCCAACACATGTACCTAGTGTTACCCCTGCCGACACATGTACCTAGCGTTACCCCTGCCAACACAGGTACCTAGCGTTACCCCTGCCAACACAGGTACCTAGCGTTACCTCTGCCAACACATGTACCTAGTGTTACCCCTGCCAATACATGTAACTAGTGTTACCCCTGCCAATACATGTACCTAGTGTTACCCCTGCCAACACATGTACCTAGTGTTACCCCTGCCAATACATGTAACTAGTGTTACCCCTGCCAATACATGTAACTAGTGTTACCCCTGCCAATACATGTACCTAGTGTTACCCCTGCCAATACATGTAACTAGTGTTACCCCTGCCAATACATGTACCTAGTGTTACCCCTGCCAATACATGTACCTAGTGTTACCCCTGCCAACACATGTACCTAGTGTTACCCCTGCCAATACACGTAACTAGTGTTACCCCTGCCAATAGATGTACCTAGTGTTACCCTTGCCAACACATGTACCTAGTATTACCCCTGCCAACCCAGGTACCTAGTATTACCCCTGCCAACACATGTACCTAGTGTTACCTCTGCCAACACAGGTACCTAGTGTTACCCCTGCCAACACATGTACCTAGTGTTACCTCTGCCAACACATGTACCTAGTGTTACCCCTGCCAACACATCTACCTAGTGTTACCCCTGCCAACACATCTACCTAGTGTTACCCCTGCCAACACAGGTACCTAGTGTTACCTCTGCCAACACAGGTACCTAGTGTTACCCCTGCCAACACAGGTACCTAGTGTTACCCCTGCCAACACATGTACCTAGTGTTACCCCTGGTGACACATGTACCTAGTGTTACCCCTGCCAACACATGTACCTAGTGTTACCCCTGCCAATACATGTAACTAGTGTTACCCCTGCCAATACATGTACATGTACCTAGTGTTACCCCTGCCAACACATGTACCTAGTGTTACCCCTGCCAATACATGTACCTAGTGTTACCCCTGCCAATACATGAACACGTATCTAGTGTTACCCCTGCCAACACATGCACCTAGTGTTACCCCTGCCAACACATGCACCTAGTGTTACCCCTGCCAATACATGTACCTAGTGTTACCCCTGCCAATACATGTACCTAGTGTTGCCCCTGCCAACACATGTACCTAGTGTTACCCCTGCCAATACACGTAACTAGTGTTACCCCTGCCAATAGATATACCTAGTGTTACCCTTGCCAACACATGTACCTAGTATTACCCCTGCCAACCCAGGTACCTAGTATTACCCCTGCCAACACATGTACCTAGTGTTACCTCTGCCAACACAGGTACCTAGTGTTACCCCTGCCAACACATGTACCTAGTGTTACCTCTGCCAACACATGTACCTAGTGTTACCCCTGCCAACACATCTACCTAGTGTTACCCCTGCCAACACATGTACCTAGTGTTACCTCTGCCAACACAGGTACCTAGTGTTACCCCTGCCAACACAGGTACCTAGTGTTACCCCTGCCAACACATGTACCTAGTGTTACCTCTGCCAACACATGTACCTAGTGTTACCCCTGGTGACACATGTACCTAGTGTTACCCCTGCCAACACATGTACCTAGTGTTACCCCTGCCAATACATGTAACTAGTGTTACCCCTGCCAATACATGTACATGTACCTAGTGTTACCCCTGCCAACACATGTACCTAGTGTTACCCCTGCCAATACATGTACCTAGTGTTACCCCTGCCAA
Organism: Lampris incognitus; assembly: GCF_029633865.1. Taxonomy (NCBI): domain Eukaryota; kingdom Metazoa; phylum Chordata; class Actinopteri; order Lampriformes; family Lampridae; genus Lampris; species Lampris incognitus. The sequence goes on along the minus strand of NC_079229.1, from coordinate 39,106,751 downwards.
TACATGTACATGTACCTAGTGTTACCCCTGCCAATACATGTACATGTACCTAGTGTTACCCCTGCCACTACATGTACCTAGTGTTACCCCTGCCAATACATGTACACCTATCTAGTGTTACCCCTGCCAACACATGCACCTAGTGTTACCCCTGCCAACACATGCAGCCTGTACACTGACATTTACCTTGATGGGTGTTATGGTGTAGACATTGTGCGTGCTCATTCCTGGGCTGCATGTGGCCCTCAGTAAGAGTTACACCAGTCTACTGCTTTCTACTGGCGAACAACAGAATACTGCTTTCTACTGTGGAACAACAGCCTACTGCTTTCTACTGACAAACAGCAGATTACTGCTTTCTACTGACGAACAACAGAGTATGTAGGTGGTCAGGAGTGTTCAGCCTGTTTAAAGTCAGAAAGCTGATCTCCATGTTCCGGTCTACATCAGGAACAACAGACCAACTCTGTCAGTCATTGTCACACTGGACTGAGTTTGGTGCATTATTGTGTGTAGTGTTAGTTAACATCATGACACTGCATAGTGTTTGTGTGGAATTTACGTTTTTACAACAAAGATGAAACCACAAACTATTTACTTTAATCTTTACTTTGACATTAAACCACAAACTATTTACTTTAATCTTTACTCTCATATGAAACCAAAAACTATTTACTTTAATCTTTACTCTGAAACAAAACCAAAAACCATTTACTTTATCTTTAGTCTGACACGAAACCACAAACTATTTACTTTAATCTTTACTCTGCCATGAAACCACAAACTATGTACTTTAGTCTTTACTATGACATGAAACCACAAACTATGTACTTTAGTCTTTACTATGACATGAAACCACAAACTATTTATTTTAGTCTTTACTCTCACATGAAACCACAAACTATTTACTTTAATCTTTACTCTGACATGAAACCACAAACTATTTACTTTAATCTTTACTATGACATGAAACCACAAACTATTTACTTTAATCTTTACTCTGACATGAAACCACAAACTATTTACTTTAATCTTTACTCTGACATGAAACCACAAACTATTTACTTTAATCTTTACTCTGCCATGAAACCACAAACTATGTACTTTAGTCTTTACTATGACATGAAACCACAAACTGTTTACTTTAATCTTTACTCTCACATAAAACCACAAACTATTTACTTTAGTCTTTACTCTGACATGAAACCACAAACTATGTACTTTAATCTTTACTATGACATGAAACCACAAACTATTTATTTTAGTCTTTACTCTCACATGAAACCACAAACTATTTACTTTAATCTTTACTCTCACATGAAACCACAAACTATTTACTTTAATCTTTACTCTCACATGAAACCACAAACTATTTACTTTAATCTTTAGTCTGACATGAAACCACAAACTATTTACTTTAATCTTTACTCTCACATGAAACCACAAACTATTTACTTTAATCTTTAGTCTGACATGAAACCACAAACTATTTACTTTAATCTTTACTCTCACATGAAACCACAAACTATTTACTTTAATCTTTACTCTCACATGAAACCACAAACTATTTACTTTAATCTTTACTCTGACATGAAACCACAAACTATGTACTTTAATCTTTACTCTCATATGAAACCAAAAACTATTTACTTTAATCTTTACTCTGAAACAAAACCAAAAACCATTTACTTTATCTTTAGTCTGACACGAAACCACAAACTATTTACTTTAATCTTTACTCTCACATGAAACCACAAACTATTTACTTTAATCTTTACTATGACATGAAACCACAAACTATTTACTTTAATCTTTAGTCTCACATGAAACCACAAACTATTTACTTTAATCTTTACTCTCACATGAAACCACAAACTATTTACTTTAATCTTTAGTCTCACAT